>NC_142136.1:39550530-39853560 GCF_024610735.1 Ursus americanus
TATATTTTCTTATATAAACAATGGGCAGTCCACAGTTGCCATATGATAATAAAATGCAGTAATTTATATTATAAATTCCATTTTGTTAATTTTCTCTCAGGGAAGGCTTCGATTAATTTTTGCCAAGTGTTTGCATCCTTAAAGTATGGTTGTAACTTATGAATGAGTATAGTCACAACATGAACGTTGGTTGGTATTTTCTTCAACATTAGACAGTAAGACAAAAGTTCGATGAAATGCCATTATAGAATATTTCCACCCTTCAGACACATGGATGCAAATAACTTAAAGAGCATAGAAAATGGTCAAATTAGTTAAATAATTAGAAGTTGCTGTATTCATTATTTGTTATGTTTGTTTTTGTAACATTCATTTAATTTTAAGTCCTATAATTTACTTCATAACAATAGCTATGTTTAATAACTGACTCATGATTCCTGAAAATTTAATGGTTAACCTTTCTGGGGTCAGAGTCAGTGCCAGCACACTACAGATCTGAGGAAACTTGAATTTTTTTTTTGCTTTTTGGTTTTTGTGTGTGTGTGTATGGAGAATTCAGGGCTTTCTACTAATGGGTATCTGGGAAAGAGGCAAATGATGACTGAAATCTGCATATATGTCAATCTTTTTCAAATGTCAATATGTTACATTTGAATGGCAAAGAGGAATTGGGAGTTGCAGCTGGAATCAATGTTGCTTATTACCTCCTTACAACAGGGACATTATTTTAGATTATCTGAATGGATCCCATATAATAACATGAAATCTTTAAAAAAGGAAGAGAAAATCAAAGGGAGATGGACAATGGAACAGGTTAGAGTGATGTGATGTGGAAAGAACAAGCTACTGTTGGCTTTCAGGACGCCAGAAAGAGAGTACAAGCAAAAGAATTTAATGGCCTATTAGAAATGGCCCTTAGATGACAGCCAGTATGAAAAAAAAAAAAAAGAAAAAAAGGAGACCTTGGTCCTACAACCTCAGGAAATTGAATCCTGGCAATAACCCAAGTGATCAGGAAACAAATTTTCCCCTAAAACCCCTAGAAAGGATCCCAGATCCACCTGCACTTTGATTTTACTATAGGATAACATTTACTGAATGTCTGACCCACAGAGCTATAAAATAATAAATTTAGTGGCTTAAATTTGTATAATTTGTTAAGGCAACAATAGAAAACTATTTCAGTTATGGAGAATTTTAGCATCAATGCTATTTACATGTTTTGAGGTAATACACGTAATTTTTATATCCAGTGTCGAGATATTTTACAATGTATTTGGTTATCATCTGTTCTTCCATTTCACATCCTCCCTCTGTTTACATTTCCTTATTGGCAAAGTAAAGTTTTCAATGTTTCTTTCATGAAGTCTGTTGGTTGTAAGCTATCAGATAAAATGTCATACACTCTCATTCGTGCCACAAATTTTGCTGATTTTCCTTTAGCAACTTGATTTAGCATTTTGTTGTCCATCCGTATCTACTACATATGATTACTAATCTATTATCAATGTAAGAGTTTTTCTCTTTTAGATAATTTCTTCTCTCTAGAAGTTTTTTTGTTTTGTTTTGTTTTCAATTCTTGATGGCTTACAATTTCGTAGATATGTCTAAATGTGGATTTAATTTTATGTTACTTGTTTTTTACTTAGTGTGCACTTCAGGTTAAGAACTCATGATTATAAAACAGCTAAAAACTGAGCTACTCTCTACTTAAATGTAAGGTGCTTATCATCCCTGTATTCTCTTCTTTTAAAACACGTACTGGATGCTGAGGTTATACTGAAGTCCCTCAAAGGTATCATGAATGCTTCTTTCATATTTTTAATCTGCTTACTGCTCACTGTGCAGAGTCAACAATTTAGTCTTTTTCTGTAGGTTTAATACAATTTTAAGTGTTCAACCATGGCATTTGTAGTCATTATTTCTTTATTTAAACTGTTTTGTCAGGGCACCTGCGTGGCTCAGTCAGTTAAAGAGTCTGCCTTCAGCTCAGGTCATGATCCCAGTGTGCCGGGATAGAGACCCACATCAGGCTCCCAGCTCAGTGGGGAGCCTGCTTCTCCCTCTCCTCCCAGCTTGTGCTCTCTCTTCCTATCTCTGTCTCTCTCTCTCAAGTAAATAAAATCTTAATAAAATAAAATAAAATAAAATAAAATAAAATAAAATAAAATAGAATAAAGATAATCTGTTTTGTCTTATTTTTCCTAATTGTACCTTATCACAATTTTGTTCTTTCAAAGATACTAAGAACTGCTATTGTGTGAGATACCTAAATATATTTGAAGTTGTTCTTCTTTTTTTATTTTTATTTTAAATAATATTTACCTGGACACATGGCTGCTCAGAATAATGACCATATGTTCTGGCTTCATTTATAAACAGGTATGGTTAGGTGACTGTATTAATCAGGGTTCTCCTCAGAAATGGGATACATAGATAGATGTATATAAATATGTATTATATACAGATTATATATATTTTATATAGATCATATATAGATTATATG
Organism: Ursus americanus; assembly: GCF_024610735.1. Taxonomy (NCBI): domain Eukaryota; kingdom Metazoa; phylum Chordata; class Mammalia; order Carnivora; family Ursidae; genus Ursus; species Ursus americanus. The sequence goes on from NC_142136.1 coordinate 39,553,037, forward strand.
TATTATATTATATGTGCATGTATAAAGGAGAAAGAGATTTATTATGAGATTAGCCGGGATGATTATGGAGGCTGAGAAGTCCTATGATTGGCTATCCACAAGCTGGAGACCATGAAAAGCTAGTGATGTAATTTATTCCAAGTCTGAAGTCCTGAGAACCAGGGAAGTTGATGGTGTAGATCCCAGTCCAAGGACAACAGAGATGAGATGAAATGGCTCAGGTCAAACAGTGAGGCAGGCAGAAAAAAAAAAGGCATGTATTTCTCATTTCACCACATTTGCTCTATTCAGGGCTCAAGCTTGAATGATGTCCATGCACAGTGGGGAGGACAATCTACTTTACTGAGCCCAATGCTTCAAATGGCTAATTTCATCCAGAAATATCTTCACAGACATACCCAGAAATGATTAGTCTGGGCACCTTATGTCTAGTTAACATTAACTTTACCATCAGAGAGATTAAGTGAATTCATTGTTTCCTTCTTCATTATTCTGTTCTTTGTTCTATAAACCAAGGACTTCATAGAGAAGAACTATTTCACTAATCCTGGACAGCAAAAATATTTTAGGTAAAAAAGAAATACCTGGCTTGATCAACTATTACTCCAAATCTCCCTAACTTGTATTTAAATGATGCATATGTCTACATTCATATTTATGTAACAATTATATCTACATTTTATTTCTTTTGATCATCAATTTGCAGTAATTATACTTGATAAGTTACATTATGAATGTTCATATAGTAAGAGCTGGGACAATAAAAGGTTTGGAATACAATGTTTAGGTTTAGGATTGGAAATGGATTTGAACGTTTCAGAGAGACACCAGAAAGTCTATGAGAGAAGTGAAATGAACATATAAATGTCACTGTATTGAAGGGCCAAAAGGAATGACGTGCTATATTTACCTTCATTAGAGACACCATTCATGATGGCAGACTCAACATCCAAAGGATAAGAGAAAAGAAAACGTACAAGAAAGAGTGGGGAAACAAGAAAAGGAAAGACAGAATCATAAAGATCAATCACCAACTGACAGGCAAGGAAGTATGATAGGAATTTTCTTAGATGGTAAAGTGTGATAGAAATTTTCTTAGAGGTCCAATGGTGGAATCACCAAATGGAATATATTTCAAATAAGGCAATTATTCCCATCTGTATTAAGGAAAATAACTGGATGCAGCAGAGAAGAAATACAATACAATCTTTCAAATACTGGCCTTATATACTTATATTTATGTTGTAGAAAAATCAGTAGTCCCAAGACTTCTGAGGTTGAGGGGGTTGCAGTGTATTCAGGAAAAAGAATGAGTATTTATAGAGGAAAAAAAAAAAGTAAAAGGAATACTCTGGGAAATTTGAAATAATGACTGAAAAACAACTGGGGAATTTTAAGTTCAGATACCTTCACTGAAAACATTATGTATTATCATATTTTATCTGAGGCAATATCATTAAATATGGATTTCTGGTTGCAAAAAACCAGATTTTATTATATTTTAACTGTCTTTTACTTGTGTTTTTTCTTTTCCATTATTTCATTTCTTCTTTGTTCTTGTCCTTATCCTCCTCCCCCTTTCCTCCTCCACTTTTTCCTTCTCTTTCTCCTTCTCCTCAGGATATTGCTGTTGCTGTTTTTACTTGAAATCACAACTTATTTGTTCTTCCTTATTGATGCCATATTAATTATTATCACTTTTTTTTTGTTTTTAGTTGTTCCCCCCCCCCCCCCGTATGAAAGTCCTTTATTGTCTGCAACAGGGAGTGAAAGAGGAGGGGACAAGAAAGCTCTGGCTGCAGGGATGGCTCCAAAGACCTACTCTGTCGCTGTCCCCCAAAAGACTTCAATATTTTAAATTACATTCAACGTAATTTAACTTTCTGATGGTAAAATGATGCATAAATGCCTTTTACTGAAATGGGCACCTTTATAAAGAAATAATGAAAATAACTGGAAAGCAACATGTTTTAGTGGAACAAAACATGAGCTTTGGAGTCATCTGTTGCGGGTCACTGACTTACTCTTACTAGTCAGTGTTATTGGTTTGTACCTAATCTTCCAAACCTCAATGAATAAAGTTTGTAAAGAGAAGATGCTTTGCATGCTAGTGGAGGATGGGTAAGAATACATATAAAGCATATATAACATTATGCCTATGCTTAATAAACAGCTCTTATAATTAATCTTACCCTATGATATCACATATCAAAATAAGGTTAGTATAGAGTACCAATTCCAAAAATATTACTAAACAAGAGAAGCAGAAAGTCATCTTAAAATACAATTAAGTAATGAGCTACTTACTTAAGGAAACATGTTATGCTTTTAAAGATCTGCGAATTTCCTTTAAAAAATCAAATTTTCAGGAAGTAAATGTTTTCAGACTTTTAGTATGTTCATTATATACTCAATTAAATAGTCTCAACAAGGTATAAATTTGTGGTTAATTGTAACTTGATTCTAAACTATTCAACAGCTTTTAATCTAATTCAGCCAATTATGCTGACCATGTACTGTAAAATAATGCCAAGGGCTTTCCAATTACATATTGTATTACTTTGGAGACATAGATATATTACTTAGCAAAAATGAATATCATCCTTTGGTGCATTTAATAAAATTCTTTTATTAAAAAAAAAACAAAATAAACTAATTGCAAGGAAGAATATGCTATAATATGTCAGTAACTTCTAAAATTAATTTAATCTTGAAAATCAAAAAACAGATTTTCTACATAGGAAAAACCACTTTACAATTGTACAACTTCTCCAAGTATTAAAAATTGACAGGGATAGATAAACATCTGGCAAAATGCCCAATGCTTCACACATTTCTACTTAGGCTGCACATCAGGTGGATTCATAAGATGTGAGTAAAATGTTTATGCTGGGATTCCAAACCACCGTGGCACTTAATAATTAATTGGTGTTGACAAAATGAGTGTCAGAAAAACAAAAAAACAGAATATCTTTTGTTTGAATCCCAGTCCCATTAAATCTTTCAGACAGAACTTCCTTTGTGGAAAATTTATAAATCCCATGTTCCCCTTTAAAACAGTAGGTGTCCCTTATATGAGCTATAAGTCTTGCATAATTGGGTGTTCTAGGATTCTTTCCAAATTTTCTACAACAGACATAATTTTTCAAGAACACATCTGCCATAAGTAAAAAAAAAAAAAATCCTGGAACAATTATCCATGAAAACTAAATCATATGATTTATGCAGTGAAAATAATTTGACTATAGAATCCTTGTGTGTGGGAGGGTGTAGAGGGGATGACACTTTGCATTTTCATCCATTTTTTTTAATAATGGACATAAGGTAATTTCTACGAATCCTTTACTCATTTATTTATACTACTTTATCAATGACGGTATAAGGAGATGAGTGTAAACTCTGAACAACATAAAGTCACTACTCTTCATACAGCTTAAAATAACCACTCTTTAAAACTCTAATTATACATAAAGCTGTAATGTAAACCATACAATTTCTATGACAAGTAGCACATATTTCATGATTACTGCATCATTCACCACTTACTATTATCCTTCCATCATTATTATGTTGTTATAGTCATTTTTCTGTGGGTTTGTATTTTCATACAAATGTGTGGCTCCAAGAGAGGGGTGGGGGAACCCTTATTCTCAACTTCTTTTACTATTTGTTTGCCTGACTTGATATTTTTTCTGCTTCTTATCTGGTAACTTAGCAACCAAGGCCATTTAATCCACAGCCATATACATTTACATATTTTGTACACACACACACATATACACACACACACATATATACATACAAACATATATGTGTATATATATATATATCAGAGCTTCAACAATGATTTGAAGCTTTTTTCTTAAAAAGTGTCAGTATTTTTCAAAGCTAGGAGTTCATCTTTTTTTGACTCTAGAAATATTATAACTTCATATAATAATTTCATATATTATATATATTTATGTATGTATAGATGCTTTATTTGCCATTCAGAATAGGAATTATTTAAAAGTTAATATGCCTGATTATCTGGCCATGGAGAAATATAAACCTATTATTTTGTTTGTTTGGAAAATATTTTATGTTCATGGAGCAGAGAAATGTATAAAACTCTCACACAAGTTAATACCTATGTGTGATTTTATACCTTTTACACTATATGCTGTTTTTTATAAATACTCGTCTAATCTCGTTGTGGTTCCACTCAATGGCTGAAGTTTAAGGTCTGCTAACACCATGTTGTTGTCAAACAGAACTTTCCTTCTCTTATTAACAATTTGAATATATTTCTATAAGACTTCCATTTTTGTTTTTTCTTTTCCTAAAAGGAGGAAGGGAAAAAAACAAGACCTGTACTTGGAACTCTTCTGGTTTTTTGAGATGTCAAGAGTCTCCGGTCTACAATGAGTCTACAGAGAGAGATACCACTTTATACACACTACAACGTCTATAATCAAAAGGACAAATAATAACAAAAGTTGCCAAAGATGTAAACAAATTGAAATTTCATATGCTGCTGATAGAAATGTAAAACAGTGCAGACACTTTGGAAAACAGTCTGGTCGTTCCTCAAATGGTTAAAAAAAAAAAAAAGAGTTGCTGTAAGATCCAACAACTCCACTGCTAGGTATATACCCAGAAGAAATGAAAACATATGTCCACGAAAAACTTGTACATTAATGTTCATAGCAGCCTTACTTTAATAACCAAACACAGAAACAACTCAAATTCCCATCAACTGATTAATGCACAAATAAAATGTGCTACATTCATACAATAAAATATTTGGCAATAAAAAGGAACACTACGACATATATGAACCTTGAAAACATTATGCTAAGTGAAAGAAGCCAATCACAAAGGTCCATATGTTTTATAATTCCATTAAATGAAATGCCCAGAATTAGCAGATCTACAGAGACAGAAAGTAGATTAGTGATTACCTATGACTGGAAGGATGAGGGGAACCAAAGAGTAAGAAATAAGGGATATGGGGTTTGTTTTTTGGGAAAATTAGAATGTTCTAAAACTGACTATGGTAATGGATGCACAACTCTAAGAATACACTACAAGACATTAACTTTTATACTATAAATGGATGATTTGTATGGTATTTTGGTTATTTCTCAATAAAGCTATAAAAGAAAAGAAACTTGGGTCAAGCCCAAAACAATCTCTTCTATTCCCACCTTTATTCTCATTCCAACAGATACATAGTTTCATTTGCACATTCGTTATGGTAATAAAGTTTTTGTTCCGTTTTACAAAATAATTTTAAGTTTTGGAAAATTCCATTAATTTCCCTTCAACAGAAAATCATCTGAATTATATAGCCCTTAGAGTATGTAAAAAAAATCTGACAAATTTTTATGATTAATTTCCAGAAGCATTAAAGGAGCTGTACACAGAGATGAAAGGACCATGATTATAAATGTGGCATTGGGAATGCTAATTTATTTTCCTTTAGAACAGTATTGAGAGGCTTTTGTCCCCACCCACTTATACATATATAGACAAAGAGAAAACCAACAAAAATAAATATCAGAAGACAAATGGAGTATTGTGTCAATTGTCAAAATAGTATCTCTAAAATTTATATGAACAAAGTCCCAACACTATTGCTGACAATGGCTAACAGTCCAACTAAACTATTGTCTTCTGACCCAGTAGCCTGGCAATGGGTAACTCAATTCCAGGAATTCTCAAGACAAAAAGACAATCAAAAGTGACAAATATATAAAACCACATACTGAGTTGATTGGCCCTTTAAAGAAAATTTGTTTTCTGTTCTATTTTACCTGACAGAGACCAGATGGTCAGATAATCAAAACTAACTTACTATCTTTGCTGCCACCAATGGGACAATAAATGTTAGATTTATAAAAAGCAGACATGACATAACCAGATTCAGAACATGAAAGCCTAAGTCCTTTATTGCCACAAACATAGACCCAACAGCAGGGCCAAGGGAGGACATCTTACGACATTGGTGTGGAGGAAGTATACCATATCTGTAACTCCAATGGAGAGAGACTCATGAGAGCAGACCTCTCCAGTGAAACTTCCTGAAACAACTAACGCAGACATACTAGGGTAGGTAACAATACAGCTGAGATTTACCTGCCTATGAATGAGATTTATCACATGTGGTTTGACTGTCATCTAACAGAAAAAATGTAAAGTTTTCCTTCCCTTTATATGAGAAAACAAAAATATAGTTTGTGGGCCAAAAACTGAGTTTTTGTTTTTAGTAGGCATTTTCGGTATTTGTGGTTTTCTAAGAAACCTTGTGATTTGAACCCTAAGGGCATTTGATAGGTGTAATAGCTATGAAATGGCTGCCAATACTCTTCTTTTGGCATCTTCATATTAGGTAATCCAGAACTGTACCAGTCCTCTGGTTATCACTACTTCTGTTAATTCTAACTGTAATCATTCAGCAGCTATAAATAGGAACTTCTTTATCTTCACTCCAAACCAGCAACATATATATGATTCAAATTTTTTAATCTCATAGATAGTGAAAGAAACTGCTTAAACTCATATAGATAGCAATTTTTGGAATAGGGATTAGGCTTTGGATATTTTACTTCTTAAATTGTATTATTTCTATTAAATTAATGCTTATCCTGATTTCTTGATTTCTATCACCAACTGCTTTGTCTTCATTGTCATCACTTGCTTTATTTATATAGACAAGCCATATCAATAACAATTAAAATATACTGATTAAATATCTAACACATCTTTCAATGAAACATTAGAAACTTCATTAATCTTCCTTAGGAAAAAGCATAACTAGGACTGCAACTCTCTAACACATTTAGCCATAAAACAAAGGGTTTGATTTTATCTTACACTTCTGGAAAGAATTGTGCTGATCTGTATTTATGCAGAGATACGAGAGCATGGTATGTATCCTTAATAAACTCTGGGTCTCTACTGCAGTGTCCCACTTGCAAAGACATAAGCAGCACCATATCCATGAATCCAGCATTATTCACCATGAATATTCTTGAGATTTATGAACTAATCACTAAGGTTTTACACCTTTACACATTTAGATCTCTTTCTTGTTGAGCTGAGTTTTTCTTTTTAAAATATCAGTATGGCAAGCATTTTTGAAATGTCACGCACTGAGGTTTGTGTTTGACATGCAAAGTGGAGTAAGAATAACTTGATTGTTGATCATAGCCTCATGGCCAGTGTGTATTGTGTGGGAAAGAGATGAGTGATGGGTATAGACGGTAACTAAATGAATAATTTCAATAAATAAAGTGTCATTGTAGGCTTTAAAGGCACACATGCACACACGGGCACATGCACTAACACATACACACACATAAATAACTGAAAGTGACCAAAGGAGTCTTCCTCAGTATTTCAGATACAGAATTGGCCTAACTTAAAAAAAAACCTGTATTCTTGGGGCACCTAGGTGCTTCAGTCAGTGAAGCATCTGCCTTCAGCTCAGGTCATGATCCCAGAGTCCTGGGATCCAGCCCAGCATCGGGCTCCCTGCTCAGTGGAGAGCCTGCTTCTCCCTCTCCCTCTACCCACCCCGATGCTCGCTCTCTCACTCGCTTGCTCACTCTTGCTCTATCTCAAATAAATAAATAAACTCTTAAAAAAAAAAACTTAGAAAACCTGTATTCTGGTTTGTAGAAGATTTTATCTTCATTGATAGTGACTTAGCTATGAAAATAATGCCATACAATATCATCTGAAACACATTTAGTTTAACAATGTTACCTGAGCGAACCTTTCCTTTCTTAATCATCTTAACTGAGATGAATCAATAAATATCAACACATTTACAAATTATTATATATTTATTTATAGTTCTAATATTTAAAAATTCTAAAAAAGAGTTTATTTCTGAATTAATTTTAGTAACTGAAACATGGTTTACTCCACAGTGTAGTAGTGAGGTTGTATCAGAATTATAGGAGGTAAAGAAATCATGTTATTATATTTACATGTAGAACCTGAAGTTGTAAAAAAATTGCCATTGATGTTACTATTATTTCTCATTTTAAAACAAAACCAATAATTAGAAAAATATAACATACTAAATGATTTTAATAAATCCAAAATACCTTCTATCTGCTAAAAAAAACTTTGAAAACGAATGAAGCAAGAAGGCCTCTGCAATGAGAAGCATCAATTCTGCCAATTAACAGGTGCCAAATTAATTCCTTTTACATTCTCTGACACACATTATTGTAATACAACTAGCATACATTTAAATCTGCATACTCTGGAAATAACAATAACGAAGAACTGAATTACAAAGTATGGAGAGATGTGAAGAATGAATTTTTTAAAAATATATGGAGACTGAAAATCCTCAAGCTAATGATGCCATGCACATTTTTAAAAATATTTCCTTTTGATGTGTTACATGAGCATATTTACATACTACAATTAATCACAGGCTTATCCATATATGAGCTATTAGATGCATTTAGAAAATATTTCCCCTATTCACCATCAAATATAATAATGACACAATAATAAAAATTTTTCTGAAAACAATTTTCCCTCTCCAGCCTTAATATAAAGCAGAAGGTGGGATTATGCAATATTTCTACATTTTTATTGTTGTTTAAATTCCCTATAAAAATTTTAAAATTTTGGAAAGGTTAGGATTGAAGGATTAATGTTTCTTTTTAAAGAAAAGAAAAACAGTATAATTTACATTAAGAAAAAGTGGTTTATAAAACTCCTCCGTAAAAAGGACTCTAAAAGAAAAACTATACATTTTTAATGCTATTTTATTTTTCTAGGAGATGAGATTGTATAATGCTATTCCTCTGATCAATTTTTACCATTCCACAATTCTATTACATGTATTCCGACTGTTGTTTGAAAGTAAAAAGCTACTTTATTGTCACCTCTTCACTTTAAAGCGTAATAATCTTTTATGAACACACACCAAGCAAATCACTAAGAAAACCAATAAAACATAAACGATTTGACTTTTTAAATAATTTTCCAAGCCAATCACTTCATATTTTCCAAATCAGTGAATGAATCAGGATTAAAAGCCATTATTCTTTCTTGAAAAATTAGGAGACATATACTAAAAATAAATAAATTTATTAGTTAAAAAGCACAAATTCAGAAGTACAGATCTGAATGCTTATATTTTTATTTTAAACATTTCATGCCTTGTTGGTGTGTGTGTGTGTGTGTGTGTGTGTGTGTGTGTGTGTGTGTGTGTTTGTGTGTGTGTGTGCTTCAAAGTGAAGTGAATCTTTCAGGACCAAAGATTTTTACTGAATACATAAGAATTTTTCCCATGTTACAAGTATTTTCTGAATCAACTTTTTTAAGCCTGCAATTATACGGAAACAACCTCAAGAGTGGTTTCTTCCAATACATCAACAAGTAACATAATATAAGTGTCAAGAGCCTAGACTCTGGAGTTAGTCTATTAGGGTTTTGTCCCTGCTGATACGTTACAGCTATGTGATATCTGCAAGTTACATTAACATTTCTGTGTCTCCTTTTTCTCATCTGCAAAATCAGGATTAAATAATAGTACCTACACCTCATTGGTTTTTGTCAGAATTATATGAGTTTTCATGTAGCAAGGAGTTTAATGTTTGCTATTTGTATTTTAAAAAATACTTAAAATGATCAATTGTAAGATTAAAAGACAAAAATAGAATTCTTAAGTGTTAGATCCATTAAACTTATTAATCATATCTTATTGATCATATATATATATATATATATACATTAAACATCTGAAAATATTTCACTTTTTCATCTTTTTCTCAGTAAATAATGTTAGCATGGACATTTTAAAAATCATGACTATTTTTCATAGAGTATATATATGTTTAAAAATATATACTGAATAGATTCAATAACACAATGATCTTTAATACAGATGCTACTAGAACACACTGCAAAACTATAATCATCTTAAATTTGATGTCTTAAATATTCTTATACTCAGGGTTTTCATATTTCTCAAGGGGACATAATTTTATTAAATTAAAGAATATTTTATGAAATGGCTTGGAAACTAATGCACTTAATTTGCCAAGCAAAAATAAAACTATTATTTTCTACTTATAATCTCATCCAATAATTTTCTGAAATAAGACAATAGATCATTTTAATCCTTGAAGTTGCTACAAACAAAAACTAAAAGGATGATGTGCATATTACCATTTAAAAAGAAGGCATGTATATGACAAAGGACATTTGAAAGTACGTATTAACAGATCACAATTATTATTTTCTAAATTTAGTTATATTATTTAATGCATCTTATTCCTGTCATATTTAAACCTTATTTTTCCCCTAAACAAATACCAAATACTATAGTGAGATAGATAGAATTGCTAGGTTCTTCTTTCACTGAAGCATCTTCCCAGATAAAATTTATAAACCCAAATGAATTGATACTTATAATTATCCTTACAAATCTCTATAAATTGATCTCACAATCAAGACAGACCATATTATTTCAAGTCATGTGGGAAATGATTACTAGAATAGAGTTAGTGTACCTGAATTTTGTTTATCTCATCCATAATTTTCATCTTCTGAACCATGAAGCTTTCTCTGACTTCAGAGAAACTTGAACACAAAATTAGTTACTGCTAAGACAATAAGGACTTGATTACAGTAAATCTGGTGTTCAAACTAAAGATAAAATGATGGATATTTCTTTTTCTTTCTTCAAAGATTTATTTATTTATTTTAGAGAGAGAGAAAGCATGACCAGGGGGAGGAGCAGAGGAAGGAGAGAGAGAGAATTTCAAGAGGACTCCCAGCTGAGCATGGAGCCCAACAGGGAGCTCCATCCCACAACCCTGAGATGATGACCTGAGCAGAAATCAAGAGTCAGATATTTAATGACTGAGCCACCCAGGCAACCCTAGTGATGGATTTTTCTTCTTTGAAGTGAAAGCTATTCACAGGTAATTGATTAGAAAAGCAAAATCAGCTACTTATGGCATAATGACTTCATTTTATTTTACTCTTTTTCTATAGGAAGCTATGCTTATGTCTGTCTATGATCCATCTATCCTTTTCCTATCTATGTATCCATGCTAACATCTGTAGGAATATTAACACATACCAAAAAATGTTTATACAATTCTGAATTAATTTTTGCAGCATCTTAAAATAATAGACATTATCATGCCCATTTCAACCATGAAGAGAGCCTGAATGTTTAACATACCAAGATTTTATACTGTAAGGACAGATTTACAATTCAAATCCAGTTATTTAAATTTCATAGCCCTAACTCCTCGACTAAATCTATGGATATGATAAAATTAAGCAATATATGGAAATTCAACAAAAGTAAATAAATTTTATCAGTTTTTCTCAGTTCTTTTGGGAGGTATCCAGTTCAGCCAAACTTTCAAATACATCCAAGTATCTATTGTGAATAGTCTATAATCTGAAGAATCCAGGAGACTGTCCATGAGAGCAAGGGATGGCATGAGTACCTGCTGGGCCTGAAAAGGACAGTCAGTTCATGGCAGTGCATGCCAAGACCATTTCTCTGCCTATAATTCTCTTCCTTCATCAAATAGTATTTATCTACCAAAATGAAATACTACAACATAAGGATTTTGTAATCTCTATTTTCTCTTCATAATAACATACATGATCATTTGCTAAAAATGAATAACCACTTTCACATTTATTCTGATACTTCATAATACCATAGCATGTAAATTTACCATTATAAATTTAACCAATGACATGAGTCACTGTTTCCAGGAAAAAAAATTGCATGAAGGAGGTATATTCTTTCTGGAAATCCCTTTGCTCATGTCCATGTCTACCTTCTATCAGTTTTACCAAAAATTTTGTCAATGCATAACATGGGTCACTATTTTCCTATCATTAAATACCAGTTTTCTTGCTCTTTCTCCAAGCTTTTATTTTCTTTAATGCTTTCCATCGTTGTACAATAATATCCCCTTCATCTGCAGCCCTTTGCTATTGGCCCCCCTTATCTACAAATTTTATGCTTTGTTGCCACAGCATCCAATCCTTGGTAGAAATATCTATATCATCACGATGCTGCATATGGCAGATAAGAGTGCATCAATATAAACCACATTTATTTAGCTTGTAAGTGTGCTCATTATCAATTTTGGCAGAACTGCATTGAGTATATTTTCATCATCTCAGCTGGGCTGAGTTATATGATTAGTGAGGCTCACTACAGACTGGTTTAGGCTGGCCTTAGCTGGAAGAAATTTGGCTACTTAGTTTGTCTCCCCATGTCCCTCATCCTCCAGCAGCTTAGACCAGGTATGGACCCCTGGTGATTTCAGATGCATAAAGATTCAAATAGAAACAGAAAAACTCTTTTTTGAGTCTTTACTTTCCTACATCTTTTAAGAACAAAGGAGTTTATGGCTATGCCCAATGCCACAGTGCCAGGTTACATGATAAAGGAGAGGGTACAGTTAAGCAATAACTCTTCCAAATGCAAATGTGGATTTGAGAAAAAAAATATATATATATATACATATATATATAATGAGCTCATATATATACATATATATGTGTGTGTGTGTGTGTGTATATATATATATATATATATATATATATATAATGGCTCTCTTATTTTTCAAAAGCTTCATGTAAATGTTTCCAGATTAATTACAAAGTCCTTTAGTCAAGTTACATACTCACACAAAACCTGGTTGAATATAGTTGAAGGTTACATTCATTTTATTCTAATTTTTTAAGTTCTTATTTAAATTATACTTGACATATGGTGTAATACTGGCTTCAGGAGTAGAATTTAGTGATTCATCACATACATATAACAGAGTGCTGATCACAACAAGTGCCCTCCTTAATACCCATCACCCATTTAGTCCATCACCGACCCACCTCCCCTCCAGCAACCCTGTTTTTTCTCTATAATTAAGAGTCTGTTTTATATTTTGCCTCTCTCCTTTTCCCCCCATGTTCATCTGTTTTGTTTCTTAAATTCTACATCCAAGTAAAATCATATGGTATTTGTCTTTCTCTGACTGACTTATTTTGCTTAGCATAATACACTCTTGCTCTAATCCAGGTAGTTGCAAAGGTTACATTCATTTTATACATTGATTCATATCTTCATATTATTGATTTTTGTTTTTCATTCAAGACCACACTGAAATGCCTATTCATGTAAGATATCTTTCTTTCCTCTCTATAGTTTTATGATATTCTCCAAAGAGAAATAACACATTTTAAGTTCCTGGTTATTTCCCTCCCTTTTTCTCTCTCTATTGTCATTGCTACTAAAATTGTACTATTTCTCCCACTACATGTTCATTTTATTCCTTTGTTTTAAAAGGTTTTATTTAATTTTATAAATGACTTAAATTTGAAAAGTATTATTTCTTAATATTAAGCTATCAAAGCACTGGAATGGCCAATGTGGGAAGCTGTAAGTTGGAAGACGCCTGGGTAATGGATCAGGAAGATAAGGATATTAGTCCCTAGGCAGTACAAAATGAACTTGAGCTTGATTCAGGACAAAAATCCATGATAAGAAAATCCAGGATGACAGGCTGGATCAACCCAGTGGATCACGTAAGTAAAGAGAAGAGACTTAATCCAAAACTTGGTATGTGATGAATCAGGAACTCGGACACAAATTTCAGATGACAAGAAAAATAACATAATAAATAATGTTTATTAGGCATGTGCTATGTTAAAAATGTTCTTATACATATTTATTAATTTATTTCTCATAATATACCCATGAACTACTATTATGCTGACTTCCCAAATAAGGAAACCATAGCCTAGTAATTTAAAAGGCTTAGCCAAGATCACACTGTTACTAAGAATGCACCTTTTAACATTGCTTTTTTAGTTTCTTAAGAAAAATGACCTTTTTCAAAGAACAATCCACGTAACAACTACCTATTCTTATGTTTGGGGAAGGCAGCAAGTGATAACAAGGAAACTGAGTAAGACATCCAGTGGTTCCCCACAGGAAATTCGATATTAAATTATAATGGTTTTTTGACTTTCCAGCTGGTAAGGCTCTGGCTTCTGACCTTCTCTATGTTAAGTTCAAATTTATGCCATTTTTTCTACCAGCAATTGCTAATCTTCCCATGCAGGGAGGGATACACACACACACATACACCCACAGATGTGTGTATACACACATACATATACACACACACACACATATATATACACACATACACACACACACACATATATACATATAAGAACTGAGCTTCTCTAAAAATACCATCAACTTTCACAACTCATTCCCTTTATTACTTGCCTTCCAACTTCCTGGAATGTTCTATCAACATTTTTTTTTCTTTTTCTTCAAAACCTCTAAATCGTTATTTAGATTCAGGTCAAAAAGAACTTCTTCACAAAAAATTTCCCTATTTATCAAAGGAGAACATAAGCTGATCATCTGTGATCCTATAACTATCAAACCGTATCTCCATATCTTTTTGCTTACATGTTATGTAACATGTTTGCAGCCATCCTCTCTAGCAGTTCCTTTATTTCCCAAGCTCCGTCTCAGTGTTGCAAAGTATAAGTTCCTTTAACTTGGGGCCATCATGGTACTTGAGTTTGTATCCCCAGGACTTATGGAAATAGTTTATGATAAATAAAACACTCAACACACACAGATAATATGAATTAATAAGGGAACCTGAGGGGTTTTCATTATTTTCTTTCTTTTCTTTTTTTTTTTTTTTTTTTTACTCAGCAAGAGTTAACTAGCAAAAAAGGGGGGGCATAGTAATAAATTAACTTTTACTTTATACACCCTCTTATTTATCATTATGTCAGAAATTAGTGAATTACATTACTTATAATTACCCAGAGAGAAAAATAATCCTGCCTTATAACTGCTCTGTTGATTATAAATTCTGTATTCTAAAGAATCATTACTCACATACGGTATTTTGGGAAAATACAAAAATATGCTTAAGTGTTAGTATTACCTCACATCACCGGAAAGTTTTCTACTCACTTCAGTCAATAGCTTTACCAGAAAAAAGAGCAAATTCTCAACAACTCCCTTCTGTTTGGTACTTGTCAATTAATTAACTTTGGAATGTGTGAAGAATAAATTTTCAAACAATATCAATGACTTTCAAATATTTTTTTCTATTGAACACAGAATATGCTTATTCATCTTGCACATGCAGGCCGTCTCAGGCATTTGCAGAAACAGATGTTCCTGGGAATATATCAGCATACAGACATCAATGTTACACTTATCTCATATATGGAGCCTTAGTTTCTAAGCTAGTACTTAAATCAACATCACAGAATGCTGCAGTGATTTATATAGTCCTTCATTTCAGCAAAGTAGAAAACAGTCCTCAAAAGCAGCCAGCCATATAACAGACCTAGAGGTGCAGAAAAACCACCAATAGATTTGCCAAAGAACCAGATGCTGTCTTTGGAAGAAAATTTCCCAGCTTGGCATCAGGAGCTTACAATGTCATCCAAATGATTCCTCCACACTTTGGAAGACAATATTTTCAAACAACCTAAGCACACAAAACCCCATTTGAATAGCACTAAAGCTTAAAGCATAATTAGTCTTTGGAGACTAGATTAAGGTATACAAAACTCACATTACCGTGTGTGTGTGTGTGTGTGTGTGTATTTAGATTTGAAAAATAACAAGAACATTTTACACGCACTTTAAATGAAATTACGGTAGGGACGTGTGTTCAGAAGAACGAAGTGCATGTTAATACCAATCTTTAAAGTACGTGAAATTATTTTCCAAGTCTGTTACACTCGCGCAATATAACAAAAACAGAGTGGTAGCTTTACTGGGAAAATGTTTCCAACAAGCTTGTGTGCGTGCGTGTGTGTGTGTATGTGTGTATGTGTGTGTTTTCTTTTATGTTTTGTATTGTTTTTGTTTTATGATCATTATTCCAAAAACCTAATAAAATCAGTTAACTCAGTTCACTATTTTAAAGTAAGAAAGTAGAAAATACAAAAGAAACACAGCACACAAGAAAATATGGACCTGAACAGAAACATCAAGTGCAGTTTTTAGTTGTTTTGAAAACAAAACCAGGTAGCAGTTAAATATTTAAGAATAAATTATTTCTCCTGAACTGTGACAAGTAATACTGACCCTCAATTTCCCATCTTGTTCAGTGTTGAAACTTTTTGATAAATATTGTTCCATTGTATATAATTTGGAAAGTATCTAATTTTTTAAAAAGTATTTCTTTTTTTCATTATAATATTTACTAAATTTAGACATTCTAGTAAAAACATGGATAGAAATATCTGTATTTGTCTCTTTTATGAATGCATTTAAGCATACTTTTTTTTACTGTAATGAGAATCACTTGGGTTTGATATGATCTGATCAAGTAAACTGAATCAATGTTTGAGATTTGTTGAAAATTTTGGAATATACTTCCCACATCTCCAAAAGTTGTACGTATGATTTTCTAATAGCGAAAATAAATCCCTCCAGAACATAGTTGCCTGGCATTTTATTACTCAATTAAGGAATTAAAAATTAATTTCTTAGTACGGGGAAAAAAAAACTGGTTTATAGCAACTTATTTTTGAAGCAATGTAAAAAGGATCATCCAAAGTCACACGGAATTGATTTGAGACTATCTTACTTGAGAGCTTATATACCTCCTCTATCTCTACATGGAAATTGTGGACGATTTTTATTTACGATGCTTTTCATTAAATGGAGTCAAGTTCCTGTAGACACAGGTCACTTAGGGGAACAAAACTAACAAGTTCCCAGGATCAAGATTTTTCAACTAGTTTATCGATAGTTGATTTCCTCAGCAGGTCATTAGAGCCTGATACCCAGATATGAGCACATTTAGCAATGAAATCGACAGACCTAACAGCCCCATCCAAGCATCAAATGAAGAAAGCAGCCAAGAGCTTTGCACAGACACAGATGTTAATGCTACAAAATGTATTCCAGACCTTAGCATCTGTGTACTTTATCTGTCAAACAACTCCTGTGTATGGCTCAGCTGCTGGCTCTGTAGTGGGACATAAAGGAGTGGGGAGTGTAGGAAAAAATATGAGTTGCATTAATTCTTTTCTATAGAAACATTGCCAGAGTTTGGTTAATTTTATTCTCTATCTTCCTAAATAATAGGGGCAGAGGTATTTCATAATTTATATTACGCATAAATTAAGGACTTTTGTATTGAACGCAAAATTCTGATTTTTACATAGATCATACAAACAAATCGGTTCAAAGGTATACTTTTCTGACATCATCAAAATATAGTCATATATTATTTTAATTACAACCAGCTTCTCAAGGTGAAGAAATGAGGAAAAAAAGACCATGACATTTAGAAACCTGAAACACGTTTTTCAAAGAATAAACCAAGTGTCTTTTTCTAAAATTGGTTATAATTTTGAAGTCTAAATGATTGAGTATATTTACATCACAAAACAATTTAACATAGTAATTTAAATATCATACATTCCTGACTAATATAAGGATGCCTTACTTGGTATTCAATAATTTTTTAAATCCCACTACTTCTTCTAATGCCATGTTTCTTGGATTCAGTGGTCCCAATTCATTGCCAAAGCTATCATGCCAGCCCTCTCCAGGATACCAGTAAATAAAGTGGATAAGCAAGTCTACATTAATAATCCTTTCTCATGTTAAAAATTACACAGGGACAGCTCATTCCGAATGACTGCAATTTAAACTCTAGGGGCATAAAGTGGACAACATGGCTAACAGGAACTAAAAGGAATTGATGTATCCTTTCCCCTCTTAGCAATGATCATCTGCAAAGAGGTAAACTGCCATGGGTGATGTAAAACGTGACATTCTCAGCAGTTAATAGGTATGAGTATTAACCATTAGATAATTAGTGTGCTATTCCTTCTACTTATTCACATTGTTGGTCTATGTGGTGTCCATGCATTACTTAATAGAAAAACAAAATAAGGGAGCTTGACTAAATGTGAGAAAAGGGAGATGTAGGAGTAAAAAAATTAAATTATATTCAGAACTTACTGTGTGACACACAGTAACTTAAGCATATTACATATATTACTTACTGAATACTTGAACTCGCCAAAGCATTAAATATGTTATACTGCTCTTTTTCTGTTAAGGAAATGGAGACTTTGATCTAGCCAAGGCAACCCTGCTTGTAAGTAGCAAAACTTGTACCCAAATTCTATGCTTGGCCACAGTTTTAATCAGTTGTGGGAAGGTAAATATTTAACAAACTTCTCAAGCAGCATAGGGGAGAGCCCTGATTTCCAGAATGTCCTAATTACTGGGTACATCCCTCCACCTTGGTTGATTTTAAGCTACCAAAGAGTCATTAGTAAATATGATATTGGAAAGAGATGTACAGTTGCTCTGGGGAGCCAGTGCAAGCAGGGTCCAGATTACTTCATAAATAGTTGCTGCAGTCCATCAGGATTGAGTTTCTTAATCCCTAAACTTAGTGTAAATGATTTTTTAAATATTTGAAGTTAGGTAGCATTATAAATGAATTTTTCATGTAAGTCTGGTGGCCACATCTAATGAAGTTTTCATACCTTATCCTATTAATTTACTGAAACTGACACTTATCTTTGAACTTGGACTAACATTTTAGCCAAAAAGTAAACTGTTTTTTTGACATTTTTCAACAATCTACTTTGGGACTTACTAAAGTATCTATACCATCCTTCTTACACGTTTGAGAGCTATTCATTTTATGGATGATAATTCAACAAATGCATATTAATGATAATAGTAGTTTTAAATAAAGTGTTTCATAATCAAACAGTTATTTTATCTGATACATACATATAAAAATGAATAACTTTCTGGTCATTTTGTGATGGAAAGGTATTTCTGGCAACCTGTAACTCTAAACCTTACATAACTTATAGACATCTCAATAACAATATATTCCTTAATCTTTTCCACAGGCCTATATGTCCCACTCACATTCTTAAAGTTATTATGGTTTAAGAATATAATATATGGAATCTTCTAAAAATTTCATACGTCTGCCAATACACTTAATCTTTTCAAAAATGGAATCTAATTGTATACACTTAAAACCCGATATCATGACTTATTAATATAACCTGGGGAAACTGTCACGTAAGCCCTTTGGGTCCTCTATTAAATAGATGGGTTACAAATTAGCTAACCAGTTCCTCACTGATGAATTTAAGTCATTAAAATGTTAATAACATGGGAAACTGTCTAAAATCATAAAACCTCTAGGAGAAACCATGGAAGGAAACCTCAATGACACTGACCTTGGCAATGATATTTTTTAAGTACAACACCAAAAGCATAAGCAACGAAGGCAAAAACAAACAAGTAGGACTACATCAAACTAAAAGGCTTCTGCATAGCAAAAGAAATAGTCAAAAAATCAAACAACCTACAGGTTGTGCAGGCAACCTACACAATGGAAGAAAATATTTGCAAACCATACATCTGACAAGAGGTTACTATCCAAAATATATAAAGAATTCATACAACTCAATAACAAAAAAAAATCTGATTAAAAAATGGTCAGAGGAACTGAATAAATATTTTTCCAAAAAAGACATGCAAATGGCCAAGAAATACATGAAAAGATGTTCAACTTCACTAATAACTGGGGAAATGCAAGCCAAAAGCACAGTAAGGTATCACTTCATACCTGTTTGAATGGCTAACATCAAAAAGACGAGATAAATTTTGGCAAGAATGTGGAGAAAAGAAAGCCCTTATGCATTGTTGGTGGGAACATAAATTGATACAGCCACTACAGAAAACAGTAGGGAGTTCCTCAGAAAAATAAATATAGAACTACCATATGATCCAGCAATCTCTCCCCTGAGCATATATCTGAAGTAAATGAAACAGGATATTGAAAAGATATCCGCATGCCTATGTTTATTGCAGCATTATTCACAATAGCCAAGATACAAAACAACATAAGTGCCCACCAATGGATGAATAGATAAAAAAGATGTGATATATTAAACACACACACACACACACACACACACACACTTAATGGAAGATTATTCAGCCACAAGAAAGAATGATATCCTTCCATTTGCAACAACATGGACAGAACTTGAGGGCACTATGTTAAGTGTAATAATTCAGAGAAAGACAAATAGTGCATGATTTTTTATCCTTTGGCCATTTGTTGGTTTTATATAAGAGAGAAAAATATGAAGACTTAGGTAAAGTCAGATAGAAGAGCAATCCCATAGTGCAGATAAACCAAATAAGGTTTTGGTGGTCTCACAGAGCTAAAATGATAGATGATAAATAGGTAGGTAGGTAAGTAGGTAGGTAGGTAGGTAGATGAACAGATAACAATAATGCCAAATTCCTGTTGAGAAAAAGGCTCAGAGAAAACCAACATTGCCAATTTCCCAATGATACATTTCCCAAATTCTGAGGCTGTTAGGGAAGAAGATTCAAAAATTCTACTTGGTTTTCAAATGCTGAGAAGAACACACAAAAGTTGCCACTGCAGTTATTACCCTTAAAGAGCAAAACTCTCAGAGAAGTGACAAACTAGTATCAGAACTGTCAAAACACTAATCATTTCAGACTCCGAATGGATTAAGGTGGTTATCTGCCACCCTAAATACATAAGCAAAAACAGAATAAACGGTCTACCAAAAATTGTGAAATCAAAGGCCTCTAAGTGTTTTGAGTTTTATATAATACAATAAAAAATTTTATTTTTTATATAGAAAGGTGAAGAATCATGATTAAATATTAGAAAACCAAGCATGTAATTGATAATAAGGAGTTCTAAAAATATGATCAATGTGATCAAGAAAATAGAAAGATAATAAATGAAAGGGTGGAGATTTTAAACAGAATAATCTGTAAGAAGAATGAAATGGATAGTCTAAGACTAAAATACACAACAAGTGAATTTGATAACCCAACTGATGGATTTAACAGCAGGTTATGCATAGAAAAAAGAGGAATGATAAGTAGGGATAGGGTTAAATAGAAAATGTGAAGACTAAAGGGAAGAAAACAAAATCAAAAATAGAGAACAGAGTATAAGTGGCATTTACTCGCCATAAAAGTCTAGCCTATATGTAATTTGAATCTTGAAAGGAGAAATGACAGATGAGGCAGAAGTAATGTTTCAAGAGATAACTATTTATAATATTCCATCACGAAAGATACCAATGCATAGATTTCAAGAGTTCTGCAACTCCACACAGCATGCATCTTTTTTTAAAAAAGGAAAAAAAATAAAGAGGAGAGAGAGAGGAAGGAACAGATGCACCTATGCATACTATAGTAAACTACTGAAAACAAAGGAAACAAAAAGCCGGAAAGCAATCAGGGGGAAAAAAAAAAAAGCAAAGGAACAACAGTAAGACTTAAAACCAACATTTCAACAGTCAAGGAAAACTAGATGATAAAAGGAACTACTTAAAGATGTAAAAGAAAAATTGTTGGAACAGAATCTGCTACCCAGTCACAGTGGTTATGAAAAATGAAGTTGAAATTAAAATATTTGCAAAATAAATAAAACCTAGAGATTTATCATGTATATTAGAAAGATTGGAGAGGGTTTTTCAGGAAAAAGGAAAGAGAACACAGACAGAAACATAGAAAGACAGGAGGCTGGAAGAGCAATGGAAAGGCTAACTAAGATTCTATAAAGTTTTGTTTTTCTCTTATGATGACATGCACCTCAACTTTATAGCACTTATTTAACTAATTGTCCATCTGGCCTGTAGAATTATAACGTCTATTAACACAGGGGCTGTCTATGCTTTGTTTCTTTTTCTAATTTATGTAATCATTTGGCAACCTTTGTTTATAATTTAGATGTTAATGTTCTTTATCACAGTTTCCTCATTCAGTGCCATGGTATGGCAAACACAGTTAAAGCTAACCAAATACCCAGGTGTTTATATATTGTCAGCCTGTTTTGGAATGAGACTGAGATCATGTGACTAATGATGATCAATGAACTCTGAGTCATTATGACATGTGCCAAATTCTGGTCAGAGGCAGTAATAGTTTATATGTCCCCTCTATGCCTCTTCCCCAGCTGAAAACCTGAAGACAGGGGCTCCAGATGGCACAGATCTGAGATGAATGAACACTGTACAGCTCACCTCAGAACTGCCTTGGCTAACAAATAAATCTTTAGTATGCTATACTGCTAAGATTTGTTAATAAACACAGCATCACCTAACTTAAACTGATAAAAATGTATGTATGATCTCTCTCTCTGTCTCTCTGCCTGAAACTTCACTTCAAAGGTGTAAATAATGGCACCTTCTGAACACAGGAGAATGTTTTCTTCAAACCAGCAAAGTATGTTATTCTTATATTCTATAAATATTTAAGTAACAATAGCTATTGGCAGACTGAGTAGTCATTAGTAATCATCCCAAGATTTTGATATATATATATATATATATATATATATATATATATATATCTGTTCTTTAGGTTTATTGTATATTAATACATCTTCAACTGCAATCTTATTATGGTAAACAAAAAATTCTACTGTAATGTTGAAATAAAAATCTCTACACCACAACAGGAAAAAGGTAATTTATTTTTTGTGAGTTGAGTAGGAGATGACATTTTAGTCATGTTATTAACTATGTAAATAATTATGTAATTCATATAAAATAAGTGAAGTACAAATAGATGCTATATTCAAACTCTACATGATAGTTTAAGAAGTATGGCTATAAAGTAATGGCATTGATTTTACATACTGCTGTCGAAGCAGAGCTAATGAGTATTAATTACCTATCCATCTATTTATGTATACATATCTAAGTAGAGATACGCTAATTTTTATTAGTCAATAAAATACAAAGGTTTATACACTACAATATGAGGCATAATAACAACTTATCTGAGGCCATAGAGAGAAGTTTTGAAAAGTGCAGAAATAGTAAATGTATATTGAGTACTACAAATGTTGTCTCCTGCAACAACAAATAGTTCTATAGCCTTCCGTTATTCTATAAAAGGGAAGAAGGTAAAAGGTGATAAAATAGTATCATTGTAAATTGTCACAAAGCATGCATAAGCTTCGAGGTCATCACTGCTAGAGAGTTCAAAGAATATTTGCTTAGAATTCTTTATATTCCCAATGCTATGCTAAATATTTTCCTGGATACTGAAGGGGATAACATGAAGGAAAAAATACAGTTTTGATAATAAAAAAGTCATCAGGAATACAAGATGCAGAAAAATATTAAGTTTTTCTTTTAATTTGAATTATTTTAAAATAGTACATGCTTACAAAGAAGAAAAATTATTGACGTGCATAAAGTAATAGGTTTTCCTCCCCTGACTAATATTACATCCCAGGGCCTCAAAGTAAACACTGTTAACAATTTAGCACAAATTTTTGGACATTTTGCAATGTGTCTGAAGCATAAACGGAGACACAGTTAATTAAAAGACACTACGCTAAATGATGGGGCACCTGGGTGGCTCAGTTGGTTAAACATCCAACTCTTGAGTTTGGCTCAGGTCCTAATCTCAGGGTTGTGAGATTGAGCCCCACGTGGAGCCTGCCTAAGATCCTCTCTCTCTCGGGGCGCTTGGGGGGGGCTCAGTCGTTAAGCGTCTGCCTTCGGCTCAGGGCGTGATCCCGGCGTTATGGGATCAAGCCCCACATCAGGCTCCTCTGCTATGAGCCTGCTTCTTCCTCTCCCACTCCCCCTGCTTGTGTTCCCTCTCTCGCTGGCTGCCTCTTGGTCTGTCAAATAAATAAATAAAATCTTTAAAAAAAAAAAATCCTCTCTCTCTCCCTCTCCCTCTGTCCTTCCCCCAACCTCTCTAAAACATTAAAGAAAAAAAAAAAAAAAGACACTACATTGAATGCTATGCATTATCTTTTTGCTTAAAATATATCATGAACACTTTTTCTATTTTAGAATATACATAACTATTTCCTTCTTGATAAATATTGCATATTTTCCATAGCCTGGCTTATTATGATTTAAGGATTCCTCAGATGGTGGACATTTAAAAAGCCTGTAATTTACTTCTCTTGCAAATACCACAGTGATCTGTACGGTTACAGTCATTTATTTGCTTACTTGTGTATTTCTGAAGGGTGTTTTGAGATTAAAATGTCCAAGTTTTGATATACATTGCCAAAACACCTTCCAAAAAGACTCAGCTATATATAGGTCA
Organism: Ursus americanus; assembly: GCF_024610735.1. NCBI lineage: Eukaryota > Metazoa > Chordata > Mammalia > Carnivora > Ursidae > Ursus > Ursus americanus. The sequence continues at coordinate 39,577,224 of NC_142136.1, forward strand.
TTTCCAGGATCTTACAGCACTCTTTTGATCAATCTATGGGGCCAATTTCTAGGATAAAATAGTACCACAGTATATCACTTACCTCAACTATCTTGTAGGAAAGTCCTCGTTTTTATTTTAAATATTTTGCGCATCAAATTTTAAAATAAGCTTATCATACCCACAAAACTTTCTCAGTGGTACACCAGTTCCAAACAAATTTATTACCTTGAAAAATAGAAAATTACATTCAAAAATTTCTAACTTAAAGAGTAGGTATTTTCTCCATAAAGTGGATAAGCATGATAATGAAAGTCAACAGAGGAGAAGAAAACTAGAAAACGACTGAGCAGCTGAAGTCACCTGGAAACTATTAACTGTCAGAATTCTCCTTACCTGAGAAAAATGCTCCTTGCCCTCTCTGATAATTAACTGAGTTGCTTTGCTTTTTAATTTGAAATCAACAAATTCTTAACTGATTAACATGTTAAAAAATATCTCTCTGAAGTGGTGGAATTTGAGCTAACAACTTGAATAAAGGGACAGAAAAAGATATGCAAATATCAGCAGGGGGCAAATACAAATACTCTAGGTAGGAATGAACTGAGCGTCTTTAGTTCCTTCAGATCACCAAGAAGGCCTTTGGGAGTGAGAAGCAGTAAATGAGGAGCTATACAGGAAGAAGAGAACAGGCAAAAGCCAAATCATGTAGCCATTTCACGTAGATTTTAATTGGTTAGGAACCTTTGGGAGATTCTGAGCAGATAAGAAATTGATTAGATTTTTATTTTTACAATTTTATTATGCTTTTCTGGTGACAGCTCTCTGATTTATATAGAAATAGAAACAAGAGACCAATTTACAAGGCCTTTTTAAGTAATCTCAACAAGAAATAATGGTGCGCCAGCCTGGGTATCTGTTGAGGTTGTGAGAAGTGATGGAGTTCTGCCTTCCGAACTTCTTCAATAGGACAAGATAAGGAATTGGATTAAGGGTTGTGACCAGAAGAGGGGCTGGCTGCACTAAGAGTCTAAAATTTTGGCTTCAAGCATCTAAATAAATGATGGGAGAAATCTGGAAATATATCTGGGAGGAGGATGAAAGAAAGTAATGTGATGCTTACAAAAACAGAGAAGTTTGATATATCTGTTCAACACTCGATGATGATGAGTAGACTGCTGGCTATATTAGTCTGGAATTCAGGAGGACATTTAAAGCCATAGGCTTTGCCTATATCTAACAGGCAGTGGTGTTGGATACAGGCTAGAAGCAAGCACAACCCAAGAGATAGCCATTGTTTAGAGGTCAGGAAGAAACAGAGAGAGAGAAAGAGGATTCTTTAAGGCAAATAAGAAAAAGCAACCCTGTAACCAGAGGAAAGAAAAAGATTTAACTAAAAAAAAAAAAAAAAAAAACCACAACCAACCACTTTAAATAAAATTTACTTACAAGACACAGGGAAAAAAACCCACAATACTCAAGTTCTCCAATTACTGCCTCCGTATTGGAAGATATTCCAAATATTTAACTGTTTACACTGAAGACAACTTACGAATCTAGTGCCTTTGAAAGCTATTCAACATCGAACTCCCAACAACACTAGAGTTCTAAGTATGAATTAAATATTTTCTTTCTCAAATTTAAATAACTGAAGCATTAAGAAAAAGAAGGACAAAATAGCTAAAGGCATGATATATTTGGAAATTAGATTGTGGCAATAAAATATTTGATAAAATATGCAAAAGAAGCTTGGAGATACCTGAAGGATATGTTTAAAAACAGACAGTATATGAATTGTAAAATAATAGGTGATGTTATATAACTCCAAATACCTCAGCTTTTCCCAAGGAGTGAAGATTTCAGTTTACTAAATTTCCAAATAACACCACAAAATTTGAAAAGAATAATAAAACCATTCTTTCTGTGGAAGAAAATTAAAATGAAAATGAACAGTTAAAAAAGACTAATTCATTCTTAAGGTATTCTTCAAATAAAAAGTGGTTTTTTATAGATTTTATTTATTTGAGATAGAGAGAGCACGAGGGGGGGAGGGGTAGAGGGAGAAGCAGATTCGCCGCTGAGCAGGGAGCCCCATGTAGGGCTCTATCTCAGGACTCTGAGATCATGACCTGAGCTGAAGGCAGATGCTTAACTGACTGAACCACCCAGGTGCCCAATTAAAAACAATTCTTAAAATAAGCAGTCTCAGCCAAGGTTCTTGAGTGAAAGATACCTATTCTGGATGCATTTAATAATAATAACAACAACAATAACAACACAACAACAACAAAAGTACATATAACAATTATTACAACAATTATTTATAAGAAGGCTATTGGGAGCCAACACAATCTTCAGAAAGCTCAAGATCTGAAACATATGCTGGGGAAAAAAACGATTCTAAAGATTTTCATAAGCAGCTACTATTACAAACGGCCACCTATAAAACAGCTCAATTCACCATCACTCAAAATCCAAAATTTCCAGAACTGTCTCCAATTGTTTGAGACTTAAAAATTCATCCACCTTCCAGGTTGTGCCAGGTCAGGAAGAGCGTTAATCATCCCCAAGCATTTTACAGAGCAAGGCAATGCTGTTCTCCTAAAAATACTATTCCATTCAAATAGAATAAAGGGCGGTATAGGAAGGGTCTTGGGATTTGACTGATGGATAGTCAAAATATAACAAATGTCCTCTACAATCATTCAGACAGATGAGAGAGAAGCATATACTTCAGTGTCAGCCAGGAAAGGCTAAGTTATAATGCAGTAACAACAGCAACAAAGCCTGTCCCTTTAAATAACAAAGTTTTAGTTCTTATACATTATTTTACAGTGGTTTTCCTTCAAGGACTTAAAGTTATGGAGTGCTTACCATGTGAAATATCACCATTCAGCACAGAACACTGTATAATTACTATAAAAGACTGACAGTAGTAAAAGTAAATAATGCATTATCATATTTTATTTTGAAATGGTTGAGACAAGAAATCTTTTGAACCCTTTTTTTTTCTCTCACTAATGTCTTAGAAGAGTAAATACAGGGTCTTAAAATTCAACATTATAAAGGAAGTAAAGATTGTAGTGTCAATTTTATCTTTCTCTTTTGATATTTTATAAAGGCAAAGTTCTAAGTAAAAGAATGTTAAAATTCAGCTGTGAAAACAGGAAATCTCTAATGATTTTTTTAAAAATCATTATGGTGGCCATGTTTCTTATGGTGTCATCCATAGATCACCTGCTTCACAATTACCTTTTATCATTTAAACATGCATATTCATGAGCCCAATTCTAAAACTAGTTAATCATACTCTGCATTTTAACAAGCTGTCCAGATGATTCTTAAACTGATGGAAATGGAGGAATCCCTTTACGTGGTTTGTTTAATTAAAAAATTGATAATATGAGTTATGGAGTATTTATACATGCCAAATGAAAGAGGAATCAAGAAACAATGTTTGCTACCAATGCCATCGTTTTCTTTTTTACGACTCTTATTTTTGGAACAGTTTTAGGTTCACAGCAAAATTGAGAGAAAGGTACAGAGATTTCCCAAATACTTCCGGCCTCCACACACACACACATAGATCCTCCATTTCAACATTCACCAACAGAGTGGTACATCTGTTACAACTGATGGACCTACACTGACATATCATTATCACCAAAGTCCACAGTTTATTTTAGAGTTCACTCTTACACATTCCATGTGTTTTGACGGTTGTATCATGGCATGTGTTCAACATTATGGTACCACACAGCATACTTTCACTATCCTAAAAGTCCTCTACTTTTGCTTATTCATCCATGCCCCTGAACTCAACCTCTGGCAATCACTGATCTTTTATATTGTGTCTATTGTTTCGCCTTTTCCGAAGGATAATATAGTTGGAATCATACAATATTTAGCCTTTTCAGATTGACTTCTTTAATTTAGTATTATGTATTTAAGTTTTCTCCACACCTATTCATCTACTGAAGGACATCTTGGCTGCTTCCAAATTCCATCATGTTTTCACGAACAACAGAGGTATCTGTGGAAGTGGAGAGGTGACATGGGGGTGTGGGGTGCCTGGGTATTGGATTTCTAAGCTCTAGCAAAAAGAGCCACAGTGTAATTGTTAGGAGTTCAGATTAATAGTCATGATAACTCTGCTCAAACTTGGTTCTGTGAAAATTAATAAAGGGAAACCTCACTAAAATGGAAGTCAGAACGTTCAACAAGGGGAGCTCTCATTGTCCAGCCACTCACTGTCAACTCTACATCCAACAGGAAGAGATGGACCTTCTACATACATACAACTTTACCACCGCAGCAGGAGAAAGAAAAGCTTCCTCATCCCCTAGCAATAGTCTAGTCAATGAGAGACAGTCACAACTCAGCCAATAAGAAGCCACTATACTATACTAGGAGCTCCCAGTTTACTCTTTTGGACTTTTTGTTTATAATAGCCTTCCCAACATTCCCTTTTCCTCTATAAAACAATGTTCCTCTCCTTTGCTCTGCAGATTTGCCTATGGTTTTTGCTGTAGCTTGCATGACCTCGATTGCAATTCTATGATACTCCCAAGTAAATCCATTTTTGCTGGTAAAATAACTGGCAGTTTTATTTTTAAGGTTAATAGTTCCCATATTTATTAGCTTATTATCTTGGAAATTTTGTTTAACCTATTTGAGTCTTGATTCTTCATCTGCAAAATGGAGGAAATATTAACATTTTATCTAATGTGATCCTTTGAGAATTAAGTAAGATTATCACTTTCAAGACTGTCCATAACATCTTATGCCTTTGTTAATGTCTTTTATTATACAGTTATTAATATTGGTATCAAATACAGCTCATTATAGGTAAATAGAACTTCTGCCTTAAGAAGAAGAATTTTCGTAAACACTGACCCAAGTGCCAAAAATGGATACCTGAAATAATTTAAGCCAGAATAAACCTGTTAGGTCCTGTGAATTGGAGTTAGTCCTTGGTTCCTATTCTTTCTGCTATTATTTTACTATTTCATCTTTTAATATCCACCTTCAGCGGATCAAGTTTTTAACTTTTAGCTGCTTTATCTCCCATATAAACTGGAGATTATTCTCTGCTGAAATTATTTCTCACACAGCTGTGTAATAAGTTTCCTAATACACATAACTTTAAAAGGATTGATTATCATTATGTCACCAATTATATGATGTTGTTGATGAGATCTGGTACAATTATTAAAGGAAACTAACTGCATGTTGAATGAGAAGATAAAAAGCTCATGACTATATAACTACTGGCAGCTCTTTTTTCTTATTGCCTTCATTTAAAAGGAACAATATCTATATTGAACTTTTAGACAATTTTCTAAGCTAATCTTTTAATAGATGCTGAATTCAAAGTCATTTCATTAACACGAGTTCAGGTGAAAATCCGGAATTCATTTTAGTAGGAAAATACTTTTTGCTTAACCATAGGAAATATTTTAGAATACACAGTCATTCAGAATATGAGCCACTTACGCAGTTTTTATCTTTTTATTTCCAGTCATCAGGGCTGTTAAACAAAAACTACTATGAATTCTATCATATTAAACAATTTTAATAATTAGCCACTTGATGAATCCATTTTAAAAGATACTAGTGACTTGCCCCTACATCTATATTACAGCTGCCATATTCTTGTACTGCACAATGAAACATGATGGACCTCTGTACTTTCAAGGCTACTTCATCATATATGTTGACAATTATGTGCCATAAAGTAGTATAGCAAACAATGACATAGAGTTCACAGATGCTTATCACTCCAAACAAGACAGATTTTATGGCAACAGGCCCCTTAGAAGCCAGTGAAAACCATCTGAAGTGTCAAAATATATATACTGTTCAATAATGAAATACTCCTTTGCAATCACTTCGCATGAAAGTAATCCCTAGGAAGGTTAACAATTTAAAGGGCAAACTCTGTAATGGAGCAGTGAAGCTGCTTCAGGTGTGATATTCTAGAGGATTTCACCGTAACTGAGGGACATGAGTCTGATAGACCACAATCTTCAAGTACCTCCATACTGTATAGCCACACCTCTGCCCAGGAAGTCGTAATAAAACATGTATTTTCCATAGGAAACATAACCTGCAGGGTTATGCAAGCAATATTTCTTTGTTTCTGAAAATTTTTTAAATTACGTGTTTTAAAAACTGAATTCAAATAGTTCACTCTTGATCAGTTGCCTTACCCAGGAGTGAGCTGGTGGCCATTCTACTGTGCAGAAATGAATTTGCACCTCAGTGAGGATTCACACCTGGTTAGGTGGTCGGGCCAGGTTAAATGGATTTTGCCCCAGGGAAGAAAAGAGAGTTATCACCTTGTTGAATCTGTTTCCGCTGTTGAATCTGAATCTAAATCAGGGAACTACTCAGAAACAACTGGAAATGTCTACAAAATAACCTAGTTAGGTCCTTTTGCCATAAATGTTTACACTGGAATTTAAAATGAGCATCCATATATTCAATTGTATTTAATATAGTACAATTAATTAAAACCATATTTATAGATGAGTTTTTCTTTCCTTTCTCTAGCCCCATAATGTTAACTTAAGTTGTTAACAATGATATTCCTTTTTGTTTTAAAGATTTTTATTTATTTATCTGAGAGAGAGCGAGCATGAAGGGGGGAGTGTCAGAGGGAGAAGCAGACTCAATGTGGGACTCGATCTGGTACTCCAGGATCATGACCTGAGCCGAAGGCAGTCACTTAATCAAATGAGCCACCCAGGCGCCCAACAGTGATATTCCTAATAGGGAAGAGCTTATACATAAAGTTAATTTATAAAGTCCCAAACAAGCATTCTCTATTTTTCTTATATCACAAAAAACAAATAAACAAAATCCAGACTTTGGTAAGGAGATACTTTATTTGAAAAGATTATTGCAAAAAGGGGAGTGAGGCTATCCAATCTGACCTTGAGATTGACAATTATCTCAAAGGTCAGGCAGGAAAGGATTCTTCTTTTATAGGGAACAGTAAACAAAGCTAGAAAGAACCAGGCTCAGGCAAAAGATCAGACGTCTTTGTGTCTGCCTATTCTAGGGAGGGGTTATGAAAGAAGGGTTGTTCTACCTTCCTGCTTGCTCAGACTGGGTGTGAGCCAATGTTCAGGGGCCTGGAAGAAGAAAATTCTGACTCAAGTTTGGTCAAATCATATTAGTGGACAGTTTAGTGAGGACAAACAGTTCAGTTAACAATTTATGGGGCAAAGAATGGGAATCTGAAGGCCCTGTGTCTGACCTTGTCATAAGTAAATAAGGTAAGGGCAGGGAGCATCCGTTAGTCTTATATAAACCACAGAGAAAATGGTGGTTCTTTGCAGCAAGCCATTTTCCAGAACACAAAAGGGTGGGGGAATTTAACAGGCATTGTATTCTAGGAGATCAGGGCTCACGTGAAGTTTAACATCGTCACTCCCAGTGTTCCATGCTTCCCAATCATAGTCCCTTCTCCAATTATAGTATGTAATCTATACACTATAGATAATATAATTTAGAATATAATCTCTATATTATAGTATTCTAATGTAACCTTTATCTTTTAGTAATATAATTCATCTTTTCTTTCTGAAAATGTTTTAAAAGCACTAATAAAATGTTAACATCTACTTCTTAATTTTCTCTAGAGCCCTCCTCCCTTTTTTGTCCCTGACCCTGTGTCTTAGATTCAATCATCAATTAATTCCCTCACTAGTTTTGCTGCCATGGCTTATTCATTGTTCTCCCACCCCTCAATCCGTTTCATTCCAAGTGTCCCAAGGTTGAAGTTATGTTTCTGAAATGCAAACACTTCCATATATTATCATGGTCTAAAACAACCTGATGGCTCCTGAGCATGACTGGATAAAATCCAGACTCTCCTGACTTATGTAACTGCCTATTCCAGATGTGGCCCAATTCAAGTTTTGCAGCCTCTTTTCTTATTATCTGTCATTTGCATTTTGAGTGTCATCATAATAAAACACTACAAACAGTCTTTAAACATGCCAAAACCTAATTTTGCACATGGTAGTCACTTGCTCTATAATGATCTCCTCTCTCATAGATAATTTCTGTGCTTCTCTAAAGTTGGTTGAAGCTTCAACTCATTTTCTAAAGAGTTCAATGAGATTTACAGATTTCTTCTGTTCTCTTACGATACTTTTATTATTTTTCTTATAGTTTTTTAAAACATTTTATTTATTTATTTGAGAGAGAGTGAGAGAGAAAGGCAGCAGGTGGAGGGGCAAAGGGAGAGGGGGAGAGAGAATCACAAGCAGGCTCCACTCTTTACATGGGCTCGATCCCACAACCCTCAAATCACAACCTGAGCGAAAACCAAGAGTCAGCTGCTCAACCGACTGAGCCACCCAGATGCCCCTCTCATGACATTTTTAGACACATGGTCATTAAACCAGTTATTAACCTATACTGTAATACTTCAACAAATGATAATCATCAGAAGCTATGTCTTTTCATTTATTTCTATAGGCTAAGAGAATTGTCAACATAACTGAAAATTAATTAATATGCTTTTTTTAAATGAAAGATATAAGCCTCTCTTTTAATACAGGAAGGTCATCCAAAAGAAATGTCTATATTTTCCCTGCAGATTACCAGAAACAGATTTTTTATGACTTCTCTCCCTCTTTTATAACATTTTTATAATGCAAAAATGAAAATAACAATCTGTATGATGTCCAGACAAATTATTTCCTTCTTTAATTCTCTATTGTTCACTTACATTTAAAAAGGACAGTCACTATGGTAAATGCTCATATTTACAAAAATAAACAAACAAACCACACACAATATTTTAATATTTGCTTTTTTTGTTTTCTATTCTATGCTAACTCCTATTTCTCATTTTTTACAATTCTATTGCCCACTACTTTAAACTTTTTGGTGTCCATATGCTCAAGCGCATTTTTATAAAACCCAGATGCGGCACATTTGTATAATCCTGACTAATGAAGAATGATTCAGGAAGATTAGTGTCAAATCTTTGAAATGTCACGAAGGTCATTTTCTTCATGACTATAAAATGATAATCTTCTTCCACAATATTACATTTTTTTCTTTGTGTTTCAAGTAAATTGCTATTCTACTTTGACCTCTCTATTTTTTTATGTCATCTATAAATTATATTTTGCTCCTGAATTCTATCAATTTTTACTTGTCATGCTGAAATTGCATACTGACTTAAGTACTTTTGTTCATGAAATTTACCTTATAAATATGAAATTTCATCTTGTGATGCAGATTCTAATCACTTTATTTTCAACCATATACAAATTTGAGAATATATGCTTATCATTAAGCAATATGAATAGACCCTGATTATTAATAAGAAAATACACATATAGATTCCTTCAGTGTAAGGATGTATTAATTGTGTGATTTATATTAACATTGAGAATGGAACATACACTAAACTGATGAAAATAGCACGTGGATTAGTCTCACAGACTTATTAAAATTATGTTTTCTCTACAACAGTCTTATGGTTATTTGATTAATTTGTTAATCTGATGTAATAAGTAAGGTGTCATATTAATATTTAGAGGAGAAATCCAAGCCATTAAAACTTTCTAAATATGAAATATGAATATATTCTTAAAACTAGTGTTTCAGCATAACTATTTCCTTTACACATTTGAAACTAGTTTAAAATATGTGCACAGTTGAGAATAAGTTGCTTAGGAAGATGTACTATGCTTTTAGAAACAATAAACTTTCTGACATTGTACAAAGATAGAAATAATTTTTATATCAGAAAAGGAAAGCTATGTAGTATGTCTGAAAGTAGTCAAAATTGCAAAATGTGTTTTTTTCATACTTGCAGCATCATTTGTTTTATTTTGTATTTACCTTCAACACAGATCGGCAAATATTTTCCCATATGAATAAATTTGAACGACAGGTGTATGAAAGCAGTAGCTATAAATTGCTTTTTAAAATAGCAGCATCTATGACACACACAAAAGATAAGAATAAATCAAGGAAGTAAACTATTCATCCCTATTGTTATGTATTCAATATGCATTTATTTTGTGCCTTCTATATTCTGAGTAGTGTGCTGGACAGCAGGCATAAAAGTTGAATAATGTAAGGAATTATGCACAAGTTGTTATGGTAACATAAAATAAATATGCTACCCTATTGAGAGGTCAGAGAAAAGTTCACAGAAACAGTTTTTTGGAACTCAGTCATGAAGTATCAGAAGGAGACAGCTATATATATAGGATAGAAAATCATTCAGAGCAGGAGAAACGAATGTACAAGTTCTTGATAATATAAAATATCCTGATGAAGGTTAGGGATTCAGCAGTTGCCTATCACTGGAGTGCAGTGGCGGAATGGTGCAAAATGTAGCTAAGGACCAGACTATGAAAAACATTCATTGCTAAGCTAATGTATCCAAAATTTATTCTTAAAGTTTTAGTGTATTTTAAGCAAAAGAGTCTGATGGTCAAATAAACATTTTAGAAGAACCACACAGCATTATTTAGGATATAGGCTTGAGAAAGAATACATTGGAAGTAGGGAGATAATTTAGAAAGCTATTACAATAATATGTGTGAGAATTAATATATGTATATGGAGTAACTGCTTTTCAGAAAGGATGTGAGAGAGAAGGTATGACTTGTTGAACTTGACCGAGTGGCTAGGGGGTTTGTGATTGAGAGAGTAAATCATATTTGGATTGCCTTTTACTTTTTTGGAGCTGGTGACTGGGCAAATAGAGATGTTACTCACAAGGGCACAGAACAAAGAAAGGGAAATGGGACTTACAGAACAGATAATTTTTAGATGAAAGCATTTTTGTGACATCAAGGTGAAAATTACTCCTGATCATACACAAGTCTACTTACCATATTACTGGGTAGATTTATGGTGAGCTGCATGTTATCATTTTGAATTTAAAATTGAAAATGTACATTCGTGTTAACATATTTTTAAAAGCATGGCTTGAAACATTAAAGCATTCTGAAAATTGTGTGAATTCCATGTACTTAGCCCATGAGAGAGAGCAAAAATGAATAAAAGGTCAAATTTTAGGCTAAAAGATGTTAATATAAACAACAGAATTTTAACCTAGTCATTATAATTAACAGCATTAAGTATTCATATTTCCAATTAAATTTGGGGGAAATGAGAGGTAATGATTACCTCTCATTTGACCTAGAAAACTATAATTATTTTGAATCAAAAGTTCCATGGGGTATAATTTACCCATTATGTTGGTCAGCTGGTGCTTGAACTAAGCATTGAAAATGTCTCTAAAAAACAAGTTACTACTTTAATGTCTCTAAATCCCAGAGTTATTGATAGAACTTGTAGAACTGGAAGCAAAGCCTAAAGCTATTAACACTTTGGGAGGAGAAAAAAATGCTTCAGCAATATACCTACCAGTCAAGATATTTTGTCTATAAATAACCAACACTTAAATACATGTACCTTAGATACTGAATACAACAAATATTTATTACAAATTTTGGAAAACAGGCAACTTTTTAGAAGTCCACTGTTCTATTCTCAGAATCTTGACTTTTGTTCTCAAATTTCTCTCTCTGACATTAAAATGACTGCCACAGCTTCAAGTTTGTATGGCCCCAAAGACAGGAAAAAAAGGAATCTTTTTCTTTATCTGCCCCCTCTTTATTTTATAGTTAAAACCTTCTTTTCTGGAGCTCCCACAGCATCACCTTCCTATGCCATTTTCTAGGTTTGCATCATATACACACCATTAAATTTATTTCTATCAGAGAAGAGTAAGCTGTGGGATGGGAGAAATGACATTCTCTTAGAGCACCAAGCATGAACCAGTCCTGAGTTCTGTTACTAAGGAAACAAGTAGAAATGACTACTGAGTTGGCAACCAAATGTGTCTACCATAATTTTCTATGTTAAATTGTTTTTTTGGATGTTCATACAACTGTAAAATGCTAATGGGACAAAGTCTCCCCTAATATACTTGAAATTTCTATAGGTGACATCTTAATTTCCTTTGTTTTAGTTTCTCTAGAACCTAGCAGAAGACATGATTCATAACAAATACTGAGAACATTTTGATAGAGTGAATAAATATATCTATTACTTAACTTCTTATTATTGTTTATTCTACATTCCATCTACTAAAGACAAAAACAAAGCATCCATGAATTTTTCATTGAAAATAATCACAGTGTTTCTTAAGGTCTATTGCAAACATACTACTCTCAAACCTCAATACCCTAAAAATTTTAACTTACTCTCTACATCCTCCCATTTCTTATTAAATAAGAATGACATTATTTTAATGTGTAAGAACATTACACCATACCATCCTTAACCTTACAACTTTTCCAATAGCTCCCAACCCCTTTGTCTCCTTATTTTCAGCTACTGAGACTTTCCTATAATCTGTTCATGGAATATAAACTATTTTCTTTCATTCAACAAATATTTATTTAATGTCTAATGAATGCTAGATACATAAGAGGCAATGGAAACATACTAATAAATACTTTCTCACTGAGCATACATTCTAGAAAACATGTCAAAGGTGACAAATACGTGGACTATGAGTAAAATTAAGTACTGGTTGTAATAAATTATTTTAACATAATAAGAAATGGGAAGGTGAGGAAAATAGTGAGAAAATACATAGTACCAGATAGGTGTCAGGGACACTGTTCTGACGAACTGATATTTAATCTGTGGTTCAAAGGGAGAGTATTGTTAACTATAGGTGAAAGGACATTTGAAAAGAAATAATGCCTGGAGACTCAAGCAAGGATTGAGATCTGTTTAAGGATTTTAAAGAAAACCAGTGTAACTAAAAAGGGAAGACTGAATCAGAGGGAGAAAGGTAGGATATTTGATAAAAGCAGGGACATTTCATTAAAAGGCTTTGCAGACAAAAGTAAGAGGTTTTTGTTGTTGTTTTTGTTTTGTTTTGTTTTGTTTTTTGGTGCAATGGTAAGCCATTAAAGAGATTTAGTATTAATGTGATTTGATATATTTTACATTTATGGTCATCTGTTGATACATGACAATTTTTATGGACAGTAAAGTAGATAACAAAAGAAGTTGGGGCAGGGTGGCTTTCAATAAAGTAGAATAAAGAAACCTGAGAATAGGCATTATGGATGACACTTAGATAAGGAGTTAGTAATGTCAGCAAAAAGCCAGATACCTCTTTTATATATATATAAAAGACTTCATAAACCTCATGGTAACATTTCTCATTTCATTTTAACGAGAACACAGTAATTTAATTTACTTTAATGAAATGTTAGAGAATAAATTAAGCTAAATCAGACTCGTGATGAGTGAATGTAGGAGGGAACACATAGAACATTGTGATATATAATAATATATCATAGTATCAAGTAGACAGTCCTCAAGTTTAGACTGCCTATGGACGAAGTAAAAGTAGAAGAAGGGAAGGAGTCAGAACATCCCAAATAGAAAGCTTAATGTTGGAGAAACTGAACTTGAATCTAGAATTGACTAATCACTTAGACAAAAACAGTAACTTCTAAACCAGAATGATCTTGAAACAGCATTGTTCTCCCCTGAAATAGATGGGATGAGGACTAATATATTTGCTAAGATTAGTCAGAGAAAAGGAATCAGTGTAGCAGTGTGAAAATTTATACCTATTCCCGGTGATGAATATTGCAATTGAAAAGCAGCTGGCAAAATACGAAGTTTGTAATCTATGATAAAATCATCAGATACCCATTAAGTAAATATCCAAACATAAGACGGATAAACTGAAATCAGAAATACTCAGAAAGATATTCTAAAAACTTGTCAAGTGACTTTTCATCAAAATATATTAAAGAGTATAGTTAATGGAATTCAAAGACCACCCTCAACCATTGTAACACTTTAAAATATAAAATCATTTAGGAGGGAGGCTACACAGATCATTTTAAAATATCTTCCATAAAAATACTACAAAAATAATACAAAAATTATCTTAATACACTGGACATTAAAATTAGTCAAAAAAGTATTATCTCTCAAATTCTCACAAGTAAATTTTCCTCATTAACCAAGCAGACGTATAGAATGAAACTCTTTATATGTTATTATTCTTCCTTATCTAAAAAAATTTACATTTATTTCTGATTCAGTTTTCATTGGTATATCTTCTCTTACCATTCCCTAAATCCATCCCCACTTCTCCTTTTTTACATAAGAGATGAAACAAAGTAATAATGGTCAGTCTCAGATGGTTGTATTTCTGCAAAACAGATTATTTTTCTGCTTATAATCAAAATTTCCTAAATCATATTAGTTTTACCTTAATGCTAAAACTACTTTCAGGGGCGCCTGGGTGGCACAGCAGTTAAGCGTCTGCCTTCGGCTCAGGGCGTGATCCCGGCGTTGTGGAATCGAGTCCCACATCAGGCTCTTCTGCTATGAGCCTGCTTCTTCCTCTCCCACTCCCCCTGCTTGTGTTCCCTCTCTCGCTGGCTGTCTCTATCTCTGTCGAATAAATAAATAAAATCTTTAAATAAAATAAAAATAAAAAATAAAACTACTTTCAATCTCTTCCTATTTATAAGTATAACATTTTTACTTTGCTGAGGTTTTCTCACCTATGCATACCTACACAGACATAATACTTTTTTTATACTTTGGAAGTGATTACACCTCTTTAAAATCTTAATAGGAGATACATTTTTCCTCAATTCTAGTTTTCAGAATATATGGAATGAATGAATTAGGATGTGACTCTAATACTAAGAATACGATCACATTATACCAGGAGAGAGTTTCTTCAATAAAATATAAGATAGATTGCATTATTATTTTCTGTTGAGCAAAGAGCTTATTTTGAATTTTTAGAATTGAATGTCTCTGGTGAAAAACATTAAAAGAAAGTGAAACTTTTAATGTAGTGGTAAGTATATTTTTATAATTATATATGATATTATGAAGTAATGAAAAAACAGATACATACTTTTAGTAAAAATAATAGCATTAAGGAAAATGGCATGGAAATATTAATAAATAAAACTGTTGCAGAAATTAGCAAATGTTCTTTTATAAATCTCATGATAACATTTCTCATTTCATTTTAATGAGAACATAGTAATTTAATTTATTTTAATGAAATGTTAGAGAATAAATTAAGCAAAATCAGACTCATAATGAGTGAATTTAGGAGGGAACACATAGAACATTGTGATGAATTGCTAAACGCTTAGAAAGTAATTATTGAAATTACTGGATAATAGATCTAAATTTCAGTACAAAACTAGAGATATTACAAGGAACAAAGGCAGCTTTTGAAAGTTTACTCATTAATCAAGAATAACA
This sequence comes from Ursus americanus, assembly GCF_024610735.1. NCBI lineage: Eukaryota > Metazoa > Chordata > Mammalia > Carnivora > Ursidae > Ursus > Ursus americanus. Next base: position 39,592,527 of record NC_142136.1, read on the forward strand.
AAAAAGTTTGTCATTCAGTATCAACTGAATGTTTTTGCTTCCACACTGTGTGTCCTCCTTTCTTGCCCAATCTGAGCTCAACCTCTTTCCCTCAGATCCACTCAGTCTGTCTCATCAAACACTTCTCCTGGGCGTGTGTGTGTCAGGGTTTGAAAGACTGGATTGATGTCAGATTATGTGACATGATAAAAAATGAGCGAAGAAAATGACAACAACATAACACAGGAGGCATCTGTCCTGCTCAGTCTGTTCTACTTGTGGCTCTAACGTGTCCTGCATTTTTACCAAACAGTGTAAAGCAGCTTGATTATCCTGTTTGGTGACTAGGATAACAACATATGCTAAAAATAAAAATGAGTGTGAATGTTGAGGAACAACAAAAATCAGAGCACTGAACGGTGGAAAGAGGATGTGAGTTTGGCTATCATACACGTCTTCAAGTACTTTGTGGATCACATGGATTTAAACCAAAAAAAAGCATTCTAAATCAGTGGCTACAATTTATGAAAACAAATGGCTGTGTGGCATATATTACTTCTGATATTACTTGCTGAGGCCTTGCACTGGGAGCGTGCAGATGTGTCTAGCATCACCATTCTCCATTTTGGGGGCAAAGATAACTAAGGAGGCACCAAGTATTCTGAGCAATCCAGCTGATTCACAAAGGGAGAGACCACAAATGTTTTCAACTGCACTTCCTTACCTCTGGTCATTGCACCCACATCAGAGTGAGTACACAATGACAACTCTGTGAACACATGAATGGGTCAGGATACATGGGAGGAAATGAGCCATCAAGGTGAGATGATTTAGTAGGGTAGCCAAAGGCAAATGCAAGATTCTTTACTTCATAAAATGTTAAAACATCTTTACTATGGTTATCATACACCCATCATTCTTTTATTTCTCGTTCAGAGACAAATATGTCTACCATACTGGGTTAAATATATCTGTCAAAAGTATGGTTTTGTCACTTTCTGGGCAATTAATTTGCCATTCTTTCTTCCGTGTGCCTCTGTTAGTACATAGGGTCGACAGACCACCTGTGACATGTAGGTCTCGTGTTATTAGGTACACAAGTAAGGGACAGCTGTGTTTAACCAGTCCTCCTTCCCAGTCTGTTGACTGAAAGCACAAATATCTCTCTTCTTACCATTCACTTACGTGTGAATATATTAGAATTTATTTTATTTATAAACTTGTCAATTAAAAAAAGCTTCTATCCAAAGTCAACAATAAATATATATTATTAATTCAAGTAAATTCTTCAGCGATTTATCAATATCTACCTGCATCCTAAATCATTTCCTCCCCCATACTCTGTTTCTCTGTTCTTCTTTTAGGAAACATATTCTTTGGCATACTCCTTAAATATTGTTTTATAATGTCTGACTCAAACTTCTCTCTCTTCATACATTCTTTGGATGATCCTATAATTTCCAAAGGTCAATGGTCATATATATTTCTGATATTTTTCAAATTTCTTGTTCCTAAAACAGTCTCTTAAAGTTTGGACAAATACATTAACCTTATACCAGACAGAAACACGTATAAACCTTTACATAAGTTCTTTTCTCTAAGATTACATAGCTTGGGAAAAGCAATTTTCATTTATATTTAGTTATCCTTTCAGAAAAATAAAAGCTATCTCTAATGTTTTACTCCTACTTGCAACTCAAATGTAAAAATAAAGCCCCATAAAAACTTCATTACAAATATTATTCTATCAGCCTATCATCATCACTACTAACCTCCTAATTCATCACACCATCTTCTGGCACCTGGAGCCTGGTGCCGGCCTTCTGAAGCAGAAGTGACTGATCTTCAAAGGACATTTTTTTACCTGCCAAAGACAGTGAGTTTTGGTCAGCAAGCTAAGATCAGTTAGAGAAAAGTAATCAGTGAAACAGTGTGCAAATTTTAAACCTCTTCCAGATGACAAAATTACTACTCTAACTGTAAAGCAGTCAGCAAACTATGTTCCTTCAATAATAATTGGGAACATTTATATGTCTGATAAACTGTCCTCAAAACCAATAATAAGGCACAGCATAAATAATGCAGGTAGAATTAGACTGAAACATAATTATTGTAAGACCCATTAATACAGCAAAATCTAATGAATTAGACAACATGAAGGAAAAAAAGGTAGTAGGTAGTATCAATATAGGTATGTTTTTATCTATGTGTACCTTATACAATCTTCCAACATTTTATAGACTCTAAGTTTAAACATACAATATATATAAAAACTGCTCACAATTTCTATATCTACCACTCTAGTTTAAGCCAGCATCTTTTTTTCTGCTGCACCATAGCAAGAACTTGGGAAACTTATCTGTAAAGGGAGAAGCAGTAAATATTTCAGGCTTTGCTGGTCAGGAGGCAAAACTGAGATTATTATGTATGTACGGATAATTCCTGTGATTCAGTAGTTATGTTCTATATAGTCTCCACAAACACTAAGCAAATACTGAACCGTGCTCCTAGGGGAAATACAAGGGTAGGTGCCTGTGAGCCTCTGACAACATTTTTATCAATCATTGCGCACTTACTCGTTTTATGTGCGTTTCTGTTTAAAGGCACCTTATTGATTGCATTGATCATACATACTGTTGATTCATTAACATGAAACTCACAGCCAACAGAACTATAATTCATGCCTGAACAGATCTTATCTCCATAAACACATCATAGCCTGCACTATGGAACGTGAAACAGCACATTAGCACTACTCTTGGGGCCATTTTAAATGGTGAAATCACCCAAAAAAAAAAAAAGGCACAAAAATGTGAAAAATGTGGCACCAAGTAGATATATAAGAAGACACTTGTTGGCAATGTAAGAAGAGCTGATCCAAGAAGGTAGATTGTGGTCTCATTTCAACTCAGCGGGGAACATGTTTATCGAGTGACTCAAATCTTCTGATGCTCTGTATGTGTGCACATGTGCTAAGGAGTGTTCAAGTGCCTTGAGTATTGATTTGGGGTTACAAATACATTTTGGCAAGTAGATAAATCTGCAAATATAGAATCTGTGAATAATGGGGACTCACTATACTTCTATAATAGACATTTAGATATATAAAAACAATCTTCAGTTCACGGGCTTTGTAAAAACAGGCTGTGGGTTGGATTTGGGTAGTTATCTGTAGTTTGTGGACACCTAGTTTGGATTCCTCATGGGATCCCCCTTTATTTACTCTGCTCTTCCCAGATCTGCAGCCAGACAATAAACAACTGTCTCCAACACCAAACAATTCATGAAATTTTTTGTTCAAACGGATCCAAAGGATTCCCATTATTTCTATAATAACATTCTAACTCCTTACTGTGTCCCACAAATTCCCTGCAAGTCTTCAACTTAGGCCCTCCACTTGCTCACACTATCCCGCTCAAACTGACTTTCTTGATGTTATCAGAATACATCAAACTTATTTCTAGTCCAAGGTATTTGCATGACATGGAACAGTTGTACGTCAGATTTTGACAAAAAAGTTCTTTGTATCATGCAGGTGCTGCTTACTATTCCCAATAAAGAAAAGCCTGTTCTCTAAAATGGCTACTCCTTTACTTTCTCTAGTTTTCATGCTGAATTTTCTTTAATATAATTTACTGCCTGATATCACGGTATATATTCACTTACTTGTTTTCATCCACTGTTTCACCATAAGAGCAGAGATTTCACTGGATTTGCTCAACACATGTCTAGACAGTATCTTTACAGGTAGTGGATCTCAGTAAATATTTGCTTAATGAGTGAATGATGAAAGACTATGCTTTCTCTGCTATCATGTCATTCTACATAACACACCGTGTGGACATTTACACAAATTATAAAAATAGAGCTATACTTTTATTGAATCCCATCCAGATCTTATAACCTGCATCTTTAAATCCTCCTTAGAATTACACAGTAATTGCCCAAATCCTATAAATCTCCCAAATAGTTCCTCTAGTGTGTATCTTCCTTTGCTACAGCAAGCTGAATAAACTTAATTTTTTCTGATCATTTGCTAGTTCTTGGTGGCCATTTTCTATCGGTCTTGAGCATTACCAGGCTGTCTAATATCTTTTAAATCATTTTTTCATTTATCCACTAAGTATTAATACTCTTCACCTCTCATCTTTGTAAATCATTCAGTGATTAATAATTTAATAACACCTATTGCCTTGCTACTAAAATTGTGTTCCACAGACCAGTAGTATCAACATAATAGAAGAGGAAAATTGCCGTCCATATCCCAGAAATACTGAATCAGAATTTGCATTTTTATATGATCTCAAGATGATTTATATGCCTACTAAATTTGAGAAGCACTGACAGTGGGCTAAGATGGTGGAATGCTAATCTTGAAACTAATGGCATGTCTCTTGTGTGTCGACTCAATCCAAATGGAGAACTAAGTAAAATTAGAAAACACAATGATTATTATTATAGGAATGCAGAGAGTGCTGATTCTGGAGGACCACAAACTCATCCCAGGGGAGCCAGAAAAAGCTTCCCAAAGGCAGTGACCTCTGGAATGAGATAAGACTTAAATGAAGAGAATGAAATTAATCAGTATTACGTGAATGTTTAATACATGAAAGATGTGATATTCTTCGTAAGGACAGATGTCAGATCACATTCATCTTTTACTCCCAATAGTTTATGGTCCTTAGTAAATATTTATTGGATGAATAAACACATGGATGAATGAATCCACTTCATACTCAATGCTTCTCTCTACCATGAAATACTTGCTAAGCTAGTGGTCATAAAAAGGGAAAAAATCACTTTGTTACCAATATATATCATGTATCATATATGGGGAACAAGCCTACTCTTCTTCATCTATAAATATTTTTCTTGATTTCCAGAATAACTAATTTATCATTTGAACTGTTATTTCCTCGAAATTAGTATGATGAATCTGAACATCAGAATGTTTTCTAATTGTTATATAAATGTTAGTTTGTTCTTAATGGGCTAATCTGTTCTATTTCATACTATACAATACTGGATAACATACATGATTTGATATTTTGATTAAGTATTTGGTCGACTTAGGCATGGATAAAAACAAGAAAAAAAAGATGCAAAATTATAGCAAGATGTCCAAATCTGCACAGTCTACTCATGATGTCTCTAATTCTTTTTTTTCTTTAAACCATAGAATTCTTTAAAATTCTCAACCATAAATGAATATTTAGCTCAGTAAATGTATTTGCTGTTTTGGAACACATCTGCATAACAATTGGTGCTTTGTTACTCATTTACATTTAAACAAATATTTTCCTCTTTTTATTTTTTAGAAAAATTATCACTAATATAAAAAGTATTTTTTCATATCATACTTGTCAACTACCACGATAATTCAATAGAGATCACTTGAGATTGTAAAAAGAATAGGTTCATTACTTACTAAAATATTTCTCCTTTAATCATTTCATTATAACACTAAAAATGAATGTTTCTTTGGATTTAATGCCCTCTTTAACCTTCTTAATATATTCTGTTCATAACCAGCTAAAAAGTAGGAAAAGTCACTTTTATGAATTATAGTAATACACTGACTAACAGAGACTTGGTGTTTGTGAGCTGATCTAAGCATGTACAATGTTCTGTGATGTATATTGCCTTGATTTTTCTTTTTATTTAAATTCAAGTTAGTTAACATACAGTGTGTATTATTAGGTTCAGGGTAGAGTTTAGTGATTCATCAGTTGCATATAACATCCAGTGCTCATTATATCAAGTGCCCTCCTTAAAGCCCCATCCCCCCACCCACCTCCCCTCCAAAAACCCTGTTTGTTCCCCACAGTTAAGTCTCTTAGATTTGCCTCTCTCCTTGTTTTTATCTTATTCTATTTTTCCTTCCCTTTCCCTATGTTCAACTGTTTTGTTTCTTAAATTCCACACTGATTTAAAAAACTGTATGTGCCAAGGTTCATTCTCCTTGAGCACATATAAAAATATTTTCCACCATGTTTAAACTATCTTTAATACATCAGGTATAACAATAACCAGGATGCAATGCTACTTCTAATTTCATTAATCATAGTAAATCACTTTACCAAATTAAAGCTAACAGAAAAAAAATACTTGTACTATATTTGGGGCAACAGTTTCTTACCTACAAGCTGTAATCTTTACCAGTATTTCAAAATCAATACTTATTAGAGAAAAGAACTATAACAAGTATAGTGTCACAAGTTTTATTGGGTTCCTTGCACTATAATCAGGCCTGCAAGTAACAACTCAGGCTTCAGTCCACATTTGAGGAAAGATTTTGATATATACTCATGTCAAATATAGGGCTGCAGTTTATATTTTTCATCTAGAAAATAAATTGCTATTTCAAAAATTGTTTTCTTTCCTCTAATACTTCTATTGCTTCTCTTTCACTTTAGAGTTATCTAGATATATAGATGCCATCACAAGTGCTTTACCTGCAGTAAGTTATAACTATAAAATTAATGATATAATCACATATTTCAAAATCGTACAGAGCACATGGGTGGCTTTGTAGTGTTTTAAATGTTATTTTATATCTAATCCATTCACTTATTTTTTGTTTAGCAATGATTTTTTTAAATTCTCATGGGATGTTCTCTGTTTCTTGAGTCTTACATATGCATAACAAGCATGTTTTGTTACTAGTTGACATTTAAAACACAATTCTGTCTCCTTTTTTCTGCTTGGAAAAAATGCTAGCTAATATGATAACAGATTTTTTTCAATCTCAAACTTGTTGAATTTCATTGGGTATATATACAGAAACTGTCAGAAAATGAAAGTAAGAAAAATAGCACTCAGCAGATTGTGGGATAAGTGGCGAGAAACATGTTCATGGACGAGATAAACTATTTTAAAATACCTTTGGTTTAAAAACTGTCCGTCCTTGACTTCTTACTGAATTATGTGATTCTTTAAATGGTTTAAGGTTACAATTACAAATTAATTATATCAACCCTGAAGAGATTATTCTATATTCAAACCATGACTTTCAAGTACAATTGAGTAAATATGCCAAAAAGAAAAGAAAAAGCATGTATATAGTTACCTGTATTTAAGAGGATAAGATCTAAAATACTAGAAAATGCAAACTTTTAACTGCACTTATTGATTGCAAAGTGAGAAAAACAGAAATATGAAAAACCTGTGGTGTTAATAATAAGATCTGTAACTAACATCTCCTAATACTAAATTAAATTGCTTGAGAAATGAAGAAAATAACGGGTTTATACACAGGGTTATTCAAATTCTAATTCTGATATAGAAAACAGATTAGGTTTGCTATCTGTATACTGATTACAAAGTAAGGGGGAAAATCTGAAATATTGGCCAAGTCAAGAAAGATCAAAGCTAGGTTTCACTGGTAATTAAAGCAAGCCATCAGATGAGACGATGATGAAAACAGAAGACAGTGTTCCTTTATCCTAGAGACCCATACCAAGTTTTTTATATTTTCAAGTTTGTTCTCCAAAATGCAGCTTACTTCAGAAAAGTCACAGAACTAACTTCTTTGCAATCTGTATATTTTTAGTGCTCTAAAAGAAAAATATAATGTCAGATAGGGGTGTGTGCGTGCGTGTGTGTATTTTCCCATGCAGATGCCATGTTTCATTTTGTTTTGGTTTCTTCTACATGAAAGTTGTAAGATTTGCCCTTAATTGATGTTATCAGGATATTTACAGACAACTTTTTTTTTTCTTATGATTCTGACCTGGAATTCTGTGGATGCTTAGTCGGCCAACTGAGGTCTGCAGCTCAGAGAAATTTTTTCTATTGATCTTTAATTACTGCCTTTCCTCCAAAAGTAGTATAGTTTGACTGAGAACTTAGAAGGTTCACTCCTCTTGCTGAGCCCACAGATCTCAGCCCATATCTTCTCTAGAATCTGCTACATTGTTGGTCTTCACTGAGTGCTCTAAACTGGTACTTCAAATTTTTTGCCCATCCCATAAAGGAGAAAAACCTGCCACCGGTTTTTCTCTGCCAGGGCACAAATGAAGTACTAGATTGTACTTGATCTAGCTGACCAAAGGTATATGGGGAAGTTTGAGGATTTACTTGAAAATTAAGAGGAAAATTTTTAAAGGTGTTGTTGTTGTTGTTGTTTGGGGGTCAGGGGAGTGGAGTAGGAAGAAATGTTAAAGTTGTAAGATCTCAATTCCAGTCTTTCTAGACCTGATATTTCAAAGCCACAGCTTAAATAACCAAGACAGAACTATTAGCTCAAACTAGCTAAGTTTCTTACCTGAAACAATGTCACCCGATCATTCCAATTTCTAGTAAGAAGAGAATGGAACTACAGATGATGTGATATTCCCAGCTTTCCTATTTCCAAAGGGAAGTTTTCCTTGCTTTCTTTTCTCTCTACTTCTTCGTCTCCCTCCCCCTCTCCTTTCATCCCTCTTTCTTTATAAATTATATACAATGAATCAGAAAATCTAGGCAAAAGTTCATATGATCATTTATTACTATAAATTAAAATATTACTATGTCAATACCTTCTACAGTTTATAGCATTCAAATTTTTGCTTCCTTTTTGGTCTTCCTTTTGACTAACTTAAATGTGTAATTAATTGTAACACTTCTGACAAAAGCTTGGAAAATGTAGACACTGACTGAGTAGACACTTTTTAGAAACAATTTTACATTAAGGAAGGAAGACCCAAAACTTTGGTGGCCGGTTTTTATTTCCACATCAAGAAAACACCGTGGCACATTTATTATATTAAGGTTTAACTAAAGTACAATACAAATAAAGTGTTTAGGCTACATTGCTCATTATTCAACTAAATTGAACTTTTTTATATTCATCTTTGCCAGGATGATTATAAATCATTGATTTCTTACTAATTGAAATATGTGTTGGACATAAAGTTGAAAACTATGACCTTCACTAAACTTTTTAAATATGAGATGGAAGTTTTGTTGATTGCTATTTATTTTTGTGAAACAGGGAGGACATATTGCATCTGCTTCATTCATTTTCTTTGAAAGGATATAGTCTGAATACCCTTTTTAACTTGCTTATTCAAACACAATTCTTATTTGGCTGCTGTGCAAAAGCAAGTAACATGCCCACTTTCAGAATTATATATAGGATTAAAAACTTGCAGGGTATCTGACTCGCAGGATGAAGTTATTCTAGACTTTTCTATCTTTACTAATGTTACTAGAAAGCATAATACATCTTAAGTATACTGCAACAGAATTCTGACAAAAGTTACATGAGTTCTGTAGCATAAGTAGAAATGCTAACACTTAATTGAGTTTTTCCCAAGTTCTCATTTATGTCCTGACTGATGCACTATGACATCTATTTCCAAACCAAACATTTGAAAACATCGCATATATGGTACCAGTCTCCCATCCTAGTTCTATTGTAAGCAGCATTTGGTATAGCACTGATTCTTATAGAACATGAACATTATTTAACATTCCTTCCTGCTCAGCAATATAGACAAATAGTATCAATTTATCCCATTTGGAAAGGTAGATAAAATTATTTTTCTACTTCTTTCTTCAGTTGTTTGGCCCATACTATTCAGTGCTTGCACTCATGCACACATGTGCACACATACAACACACACACACACACACACACACACAATCCAACAGTCCATCTTTCCATGCTTGTTAAAAATTTTACAAATGTTCTTAGTAAGCATGATTTTCTAGGAAATAATGTATGTATTCATACAAGCTAGTACAAAAGTACAAGCAGGACTAACATTCTCAAAAATGTGATGGCTTAAATAACAGAGTTTACTTTTCTTTCACATTATTAACCACAGGAGAGATTTCTGGACTTTAGGGAAGTCCATCAAGTGAGCCAAGATGGCATGCTCTGATTTCCCCAACATTTTCCTCTGAGTTCAAGGCAACACTGCTATCATGTCTTAACCAGCAGGCATGGGGGAAAATGCAATCCAGGATACGTGACTTCATCTTTAAAGAGATGATCAGAAGTTTCACATGTTATTGTAAAGGAGGATGATAAACTCTCCTTTGGGTAGGCAACAATGTGCCAGATAACCTGGGGAATTCTATTACTAAGACAAAGAAGGAATAGACAGATGCTAGGGATAACTGAAATACTTTGCCTCATGCTAGGAATAGTGGGGGTTGATTATGATTACCATGTGGTGAAAAGTTGTTTTTTTTTTACATCAGTTATCTTCACCATACTTTTCTGAAAAGAGAATGATATACCTATACTATATTTATGGAAATGGATAAACTCAAAATGAAGAGTAATGATGATACTTCTAGTATCCCAGATTTTTGTGGGTTTTTTTTTCCATTTTAGTAAATGACAAATTATATACATCCAGTTGCTCAAAGAAAAAAAATGATTTCTGTTACTTCCCTTCCCTTCCTCCAAATCCAACTCCTTGAAAAGTGCTTTGATGTCTATTTCCAAACTATATCCTGAATTTGTTTACTTTTTGTTCTATAGTCCAAATGATTTTAACAATTGTTTAGCAATAATCTTTTAACTGGTTACTTTAGTTTTTCTAAAACTAAAAAACTAAAACCTCTTTCTTATGATTCCCAGTTAAGCACCATGATCTTTTAAAAATATGTCACTTTAGCTTTAATAACTCTCCAGGAGCTTTTCCTCTGCAATTTAAATGTTACCCAAACTCCTTATTATAAAGTTCTTTTCACTCACATTCCCATATTTATCTCCAATCCCATCTAGATCCACAAACTCACCTGCTCAAAATACCTTAGGCATATTGGCCTATTGCTTTTGGCTGCCATGGCAAACTCAGTCTGAGCCTGAGGGTCTTTGTAATTGTGATTCCTTCAGCCTGCATCATGCTTCCCCAAGAAATTTCTATGGTGAGGCTATGCTTATTTTTCAGAATCCAACAAAACCATCATCTTTCAAAGAATATTTTCTTCCTAACCATTCTGTTTACAATCATTTCAATCCTACCATTACTCCTTCATGAGCATGTAGGAATAACTGCTATGTAAAACATGCCATGTATTGATTTTTTTTACCCTCACAGAATGTAAATTTCATGCAAGAAAAACAACCATTTTTTCTTTTATCATTATATCCCCAGAATACATAACAGTGCCTGGAACATGTTAGGTTTTCGGGACATTTTCTTGATTGAAATATTTTGATTTCTCCATCTCAGTATCTCTTAGTCCCATGAAACTAATTCTCTCGTTCTTATCAGGTTTTTCAGAACTCATTTTATTTTTTTTTTCTTTTCTTTTTTTAAGATTTTATTTATTTACTTGACAGAGAGAGAAAGAGAGAACAAGCAGGGGGAGCAGCAGGCAGAGAGAGAGGGTAAAGCAGACTCCCTGCTGAGCAGGGAGCGGGATGTGGGGCTTGATCCCAGGACCTGGGATCATGACCTGAGCTGAAGGCAGCACTTAACCGACTGAGCCACCCAGGAACCTCTCAAGTTTCATTTTTTCATCAGAAAGTTCAACGAGGTACAGTTACTGTCAGCCAGCCAGTAACTACAGCCCTGAAATTTCATTTATTCCCCCCCATTAAACATTGCATATTATTTGTTCCATCCTCTTAATATTTCTTAGTACACAAGTTTGAGAAAATATTTAATAAAAAGTCATTAACTGTTAAGTTTTCCACATATACAAGCAACATAAGAGCATATCTAGGTATAACACAAAGGAGTGACTCATAGTTTATGTGTAACATTTTCCGTGTAATTTTTCTGTGTTCATTAAATGTGCACCCATGACTGACTTACTAACATGGCTACAAAAAAATCTTTTCACCAACTCTTACCAGTAAGTAGACATATCTTTAATTTCCTCATTAGGAATGTTTTTACTAAATCAACACTTCCTTTATTTTTAAATTTACAAATCTGTATCATTATTCTTTTTTTAAGATTTATTTATTTATTTTAGAGAGAGAGAGAGAACAAGTGGTAGGGGGAGAGGAAGAAGGAGAGAATCTCAAGCAGACCCCTGCTGAGTGTGGAGCCCAACTCTGAGCTCAGTCTCATGACCCTGAGATCATGACCTGAGCTGAAATCAAGGTTGGATGCTTAACAGACTGAGCCATCGAAGTGTCCCTGTTCATTATTCTTAAGAGATACTTAATTTTTAATTTGAGAAAGAGAGCTTATAACATATGTTTGAAAGTTTTTAGAAATAGTAGAAAAGATCATTTCTTTGGATTTTATTGGATTTATATTGTATATCACACAAGATGCTTTTGACTACTACTAAGAAAATCACCAACTCAGACTTGCTTAAACAATAAACAGTTGTTTACATGCATGAAAACAGGATCAGAAAAAAGGCTAACTCCAGGATGATTTATCAGAGTTCTCACACTCCTCTTTAAAATTCCTTAGAGTACAAATTCTCCCATGAACTAGTTTGGTCACATATTATATTCACTTTTGAAAATGTCCAGACATAGCTAAGTTATCATCTATTTGTCTTTATTGATAATCAGGGAATCCATTTGCAAAAACTTCTCAGAAGACTTCCCTGTGGTCAAATTTGCCAAGAGAATGCCAATAGCTGGCAGGTGAATAGAATTTTTCCCCCATTATTGGCTTAGATGAATTGTTTATGGTGAAATGGATCACATGGATGAAAAACAAGTATTTTCTGGTATTTACATATTTAACAAATGCAGCTTTACAACACATGCATGTGAAAATAAAGAATATTATTGAAGTGTAACATTAGTATTTGGGATCTATAACCCAATGACATCTGCATCCCAATGATTCTCAGCTCGAATCAGAACTCCTCTACTAAGGGGCATTTGAAAGTATGGGTGGGGGTATTTTTAATTGTCATAAACATCAAGGCCTATAGTGGTCATAAGCCAAGGATGATAAATACTCAATAACACATAGGTTAGTCTTACACAATTAGACATATTAAGAAACACTGGTCAGCTCATATTTCTGTAGATACATATGAACAGCCATGTCAGTGTCAAAATTAATAAAGAAATAGTTAAATATGCAGATTTATATATATATATCACATTAAATATACTATAACAATCATGCATTCAATTACTCCTTTTGGTGGTGTTACATCTTACATGAGCCCTGTGCTCTTAGAAAGCAGCAATGGTTAAGAAAGCCTCCCACCCTTTTACATTCCAAGAAATGTCTAACTAAAGGAATCACCCTTTTCCATATAACTTAGGTATGACTTACAAATGCCTCCATCATTTACCTGTAACAAGGTCAGACAGAGACTTTCCAAACTCCTTTGTGTCTTTACAAATTATTAGCTCCTTGTGCCAACTGACCAAACTGCTATTTGACTTGACCAACTTTAGTTAATTTTCTGTCTTCTAAGGCCCAGAACTTTGAACTACCATCAGCCTGTGACAGTATCTGATTAATGGAACAACCAGTCTGAGAATCTGGTAATCTCAAGGAAAGGCATTTCCTGTTCAACTGTCCTATCAGGCCACCTTTCAACTAACTCCCCGATACCTTGTTTACTCCTCCCTATATAAGAAATTCCCTTCTGCCTGACTCACGAAATGCTTGCAGGTTAAGTGGTGCCAAGGTTTCCCCTACTGCATAGCCTTTTCAAAGACAGTTTCTTCTGATCCAAGTCCAGATTTATCATTCATCCTTCAATAAATGTTTACTGAGTGTCTATCATATGCTAGGCACTAAGAACACATGACTTACCAAACTGCCTTGGTAAACCAGGTGTTAAACAAACAGGGTTGGGTTGTTTTAAACTAAATTGTTCAGGAGGGTTCCTCTGAGAAAGTAATATTATAGCTCAGTTCTAAAAGAGAAAAAGGAGCTACTTTTTGAATAGTGGCATGGATTTTCCAAAGAATAAAATGTTATGAAAGGACAGAAAACAATAATGCATTCACTTTTAAAATCCAATCTGATGCAGTTACTTAAACGAATTCCCCCCCAGTTAATTGCATATTATTTAAATGTTTACAATTTTAAATGTAAATTGTCACAGAAAATCAGTGAACAGAATTTTGCAGGAGTGGTTGGGATTATTGCTTGTCTGAAAACAAATCAAGGGCGTACACATTTTTGATTATATGCTTTGTTCCTCTGTGGAAAAAAATGATTAAATAATGAATTTCTGAATTGATATTGACAATTTAATATGAGAAAGTTTCTGACACACTATATTGTGCCCCAAATAATATCAAACTCAGGTACACACTCAATCAGCTATCAAAACAGAGTACAAACTCCTGCTCTGTGCCAAATTCTTTTTCAGAATTCTTTTCCTCCTCTGAGGGTGCAAGCTTAGTTCCTTAAATAACGTTTGTAATGAATTCAAATTAGTATGTCAAATATTTATTGGAGTATTTATTGGCACTGCATTATTAATGTTCCTTGGATAGCTATGATTTTTGCTATAAAATTGTACCTAGTGTTGCTATTAGGTCACCTTCACCTCTTTTCTCCCTTTCTGAAGGAGTGTCAGTCTGCTCATAATGAAGCTGTAAAATCTTAAACTTCTGATTCTGCTGCTATACATAAAGTTTTGATTCTCCTTATGTAAAATGTTCTGCATCCTCTATAATATTCCACTATGTTCATTAAAAATGAGACAATTTAAACAATAATATATTTTAACGTTATATAACTATTAATTGCCCTTTTAAAAATATATTTATACCCATTCTAAGCATTAAGAAAGATCAGTCACTCCATGTGCAAGTTTATAGGCTGTAATAGATTTATGATGAATACTCCAAATGCCTTCTTTAATAAACAATTAAATATTGAATGCAACATCCATCAGTTTTAATCAAGTCTATGGCTCCCGGAAATGTTTTTTCTACTTCTGTTCACAACAGGGGATATGTAGTGGCAAATCTGTCTATTTGTTCATACACATTCAATGAAATTACATGGTTACAATACATAAAATAGTTTGATATGATTATTTTTAATAAAATCATGTTGACACATTTAATATTTTAATACTCCTAAACTGGTAAGCCTGTTAAGACCAGGCTTCCAACGTCTCAGCAAATTACACAAGTCTTCCCCTTTCCCTGTGGTGGAGCATTGCAAATTAGAGGTGAAAAAGCCAAAATGAAACCCAAATGCTCTTTTATCTTTCTTCCTAAATTTAAACTCCTCAACTTTCTCTCTTTTGAGCTTCAAGTTGTTAGAAAATGAGACACAGAACATAAAATACAGGCCACCAGACTTGACAGACCCAAGGGGCACAACTAAAAAGCGTGCTGCCTTTATCCCCCTCATCTTTCTTGCCAAATGAACATTCCTCTCACCCAACCCACCCCCAACGCACACTTTTTTTTGCAGTTTTGTCTGAAAGAGATGGTATCTCTCTTTCCATTTGGCATATAGGTGTCAGGTCCTACTAACTTTTGAAAGTTTTCCTGTTCTAATTAGTTTCATTTTTGAATCGTTATTCTAACACTTTTATATTTTATGGAAGATTTTCTCAACAGTTCCCCTTCATCCTTGCCTGGGTTCCTTCATTAACATACTGAGTTGGTCTAAGTATGACATAAAGCCAACAAGTCAAGAGGAATTAAATTAAAATTCTAATGTCTGTAAACACTGAAAAGTTATTATAATGGGCAACCAATGTGGTTAATTCGTAACATCACATATTCCCATAAAAAAATTCCAAAAGACAGCACCGTCTAAATCAAGATTTTAAAAGATATGTTCAGAACACTAAATGTGTTAATGGTATTTATATATCTCAAAATTTAGCTCATTGTATTGAAAGACATTGATTGACTGTTAACCTTACATCTTTTCTAGAATAAAGTAGGCTACATACAAAGAAACTAAGTGGATTGAGGATCCTCAAATTATGTAGCAATACATTCATCTTCTTTCAGATTTAAGCCAGTTTACAATAGTGAATTATGGTGAGCACTAAGAGAACAAAGTTAAAAACAGTGGCTGCTAACCCTAATTAATGAAGCAATGAGATTGTGGTGAATATGCATTCATGGGTCCATGCATATATTTGTCTTCCTTTTTGGGGGAGAGCTGGTGACAAAATGGAAATGATTTCCTTACTCTACCTTGAAGTTTATCATATGCTGTAACAGTGATGATTATTCAATAAGTGTACACTGAGCACATTAAGCACAAGCTAAATGTAATTTAGCACAATACCTTTGAGGAAAAATACTTTGATTAAATGATTATCATACTTCAGAGTCATTTGTTTTCTTCCAGAGAGAGTAAAATGGCATCTATAGGAACTGGAGAAATAATAAAAGTATGTGTAACTGTGTGACCTTACAGTATGTGTTAAGAGAATAAATGACATAAAGAACAGGAGACAGAAAACATACATTCAGTGTGCTTATTTGTGTCACTAAGAAATCTTGGAATTTATATGTAATTATATTATCAATAAGTCTACAGGTTAAGTGGGTACATACATCTGATTTTAATATTTTACTTTTTCCTTACAACACACTTGATATGTGATTTCATACTTAGTAAGATGGGGTGCGTGTCTGTGTATGTGTGTGTACCCTTGCTAATCCCTTCAGGGCTCCCACTTGTTTTAAACAGCATTTTAAGAGCATAACCCAATTTCAAGTTTATAATCACAAACAAAATATTTACTCAAAGTATTTAAATGAATCTATATTTTTGAAAGAACCACTCTAAATTACTTTGGTTGATACTTCCACATTTACATAAATCAGAGTGACTCACACTTCTTTGCTTCTTTCTCAAATAAAAAAAAAAAAACAAACCTCTACTGATCAATTTATTTATTCATTAACCCCAATTTTTTTATTGAATATATACTATGGACAACCAAATTCAAAATATACTAATTCTTTCCAATTTAGATTTAAAGATAATTTTGTTCTTGTTTTTATGACAAAAGACAAATGTTCCTGACCTGCCTAGCACTACTAGTTCTTTTATCTCTGCAGTAATATTCTTGAACTAATTCTTCTCCAAATACTGGTGATGGGATAATGAAATGAATGTGATGTATTTTTCAAATTTACCATTGCATCATTTCACCAGAGGAACTGATACGTAATTTGTTTCTACAGTCTCCGATACTATTACCTATTACTTGATGGAAAATGAAAAGATCGTGTGCAGAGGAGAATGGAATGGAAAAGTAGAACAAATGGTTAGACAAGTATCACATGTAAGATATATTTGGAATTGATCATAGTACAGTTCATTCCCTTAATCCAGTGATCATAAATTGGGTGATTTTTCTAAGCTCCTTAGCGTCACAAACCATTTAGTTGACAAGTTCTGAAATTTTTTGTGTTCTCTGTTTATTGATTTCCAATGGAATTCCCATCTAAATTGATGAATGTGAACCTACACTAAGAAAAGATGTTCTTTGTTTTTCTCCCCCTTCCAAGGTGAATCTTATAATAGAGTTTTGCTCCAAAAACATAGGTCAAGGATGAAGAGGAGGAGATAGTCTTTACACTTACATAAAATACAGTCAATACTATAAATGAGGCAACTACCTAGATTTGTAGATGATTATAATAATAGCAACAAAAGAGTTGAGGCTATTATTCCATAGTCATGGCAAATTCTTGCTTATAATAACTTTACATTTCATGTGTCTCAAAAGATTTGTATCCATATTTACTAATTAGATATAGTTTTTGTAAAAATGTTTCACAAGTGCAGAGAGGTTTTTGCGTTTTTCCAGAGGTTTTACAGAAAGTTTGAACATATTAAAAAACAAAATCTTTCCTTAAACAAATTGCTTAGAAGAATGAAGATGTGGGAAAACAAATATGTCTTTATTCCAACAAACTCCTATTAATTCAAACCTGCCTCATGAATCCAACATAATTGGAAATATTTTGCATAGACCTATGCATCCCTACGTTTTCAAAATCATGTAATGGGGCCAAAGAACAAAAGAGATTGAAAGAGAAAAGGAGTAACGGAAAGCCAAGAAGTGTCTATCAAGACACAAAGTATTTCACTGGACAGGAAATGCAGAATAAATATGGATTTGCCATAAAGATGAGTGAAATAATAAAACAGAATATTTCACTCATACTAGTTTCCTTGACAGCCTCTGACAAAATCCACCAGAAATAACTTTCATGTAAAATGCACCAAATTAATTTGTATGGTAAGCAACATTCCTCTAAATTAATTTTCCTAAAAATATTTTAACATTCCTGTATGTCTACATAAGAAAGAATACAATTTGAAAATAAAATTTTACTGGTACACACATTGTCTAGGTAACTGGAGTCATGTTAAATTTGAAAAACGTAGATTCAAATACTTTGATTTTGATTAGACCACCTGCGGGGCTGGCTTCAAGAGTATGAGACCTGTGCAGTGGTACAGGGATTCGTGCTCTGAAGGGTACTGCTCTTGGTTTAATGCTCTGCTGTCTCCTTCTTGAAATTCTTAATAATTTTATCTTTGAACTTTTGTGCTATAAGTCCGATGGGACAATGGAGCATGTGTGAGAGCAGAGAAGATACACACACTTTGTGTGTATTGCTGTTCCTTGCTGCCTTATTCACATAGAGAATGTCCAATGTCCCAAGAGCATAGAATTACAGTAGATTGATGATGCATCTAGAGTCAATGAGACTTGAAGCAAGTGCAAAGGAAGCTTGTTTAAATTGACTATTGATTAAATGAAGACAATGACAGCCTTAAGAGGTTGCAACTTTCAATTTGAACAAGAACTCCTTCAAACGTAAAAAAAAAAAAAAAAAGTCACTGGCGTTCTATGAAACATAAGCACTAAAGAAACCCTGTCATATCATTTATTATTGTATTATTCCCTGTATTATCCAACCATTTACACAGAAAATGATGACACAGAAGGAAAGGGAAATTTAAGGCAGCCCACATTTCCTCTTCCTTTCAATCCTTATCCATCAGTAAGCCACATGTAGAGAGTTTTGGTAGAATGTGCACGTATCAAAAACTAATAATCAACTGAGTTAGTTTTGCAGTGTTTCTACTGTCTATTAAGAACAGAATACAAATGTATGCAGTACAAAAAACAAATTGTGTAATTTCATATGTGATTTACATGCTCTTGTATTTGAATTTTAACCCAGTACTGTACATCATATAAAGATGAATGGGAAAATTTATGCTAAAATATTTAAAATTTTATTTCTTTAAGTATATTAAACATCAAATAAAACGCACTACGTCCAGTTGTGAAAGAGATATAGGAAGAAAAAAAAAAGGAAAGCACTTCAAACTATAATACCTTTAACAGATTTTTTTCCTACTATTTGAACAAATAGTAGGGTCCAGCACCTTCGTTTTGCACTGGGCCCTGTGAATTACGTGGCCAGCACTTATGACCTCATCTAATAGCCTCCATTGTCAGGGCTCAAATGAGAATTCCACATGCTTGAAGACAAGTCCTTCCTTGAATTCCATGCTTTCTTTGACTGAATCAAGGGAAATCCAAAGTGCTTCAAATGGGTAAGAAGCTAAGAGTCAACTACTGGTTAGCTGGACTCCGCATAGCCAATGTGAGTGTTCTGTGAGCCTCACAATTTCCCCATCTTGATTGACCACCACTCCTCATCCCCTACCTTCCACTAACAGATTTCCCTGTATGATCTGCCTTGTGGACATTAGCAGTAATCTCCTATTAGTTACAATTCATGTTTAAAACTTAATTTTAGGGCTCCTTTCTTATCCCCCGATTCTAATTTCTATCATGGTTTATATACTTTCTTTTCTAATCCCATCTACCCCTCTCCATAACTACTGAGCTTAATTGCTATAATTTACTAAACTATAAACTAGAATTCATGTTGGGTAACTGAAAAATTTTCTCCTTCCTCAAATTCTTCTTGCAATATTCCCTTTATTTCTGGTCCTGAAAATTGGATCTTTTCAGAAGATAATGCTTTCCATTAATTACTTTAAGTGGTGGCCCCTTTTGTTTCCATAATTCTTTGTACCAGGACTGTAAATGGGGTAGTTTGTCTTAGACCATTCTCTTCTTGTCTTCCCTACTGACCTAACATATAATTAGACTTGTCCCACCACTTTCCCTCCTTTTTGCAGTACTCCACAGATCTCTCTCCTTATTTATCTTTTGAAGATTTTAGCTCCTGGATCACTTTCACCTTCTCTTACACAACATCACTCCTGTACTAAATGCTGGTTATTTAATCCATGTGGTCAATAAGGTGCCTTTCTAATAAGCTTGTTCTCCTTCCACTTTAGCCGCTCATCTTCCCCATGGTCCCACACGAGGCATTGTCATTACAAGTATGGTAATTTGACTTCCTATATAATATTGATTTAAAGTATCTCACTCTAAAGCCACTACCTTCTATCTTTCTAGCTCATTCACTCTAGAAAAACTCTCAATTATCCTTGGTCCCTATCTACAATCTGTTGATCTAACAACCTTCTCTTTCTCACCTACCTCTTCAACCAGCCTGAATTCTATACTTCATTATTATTAACTCCCTAACATAATTCCTGGACATCCTTGCTCCAACTATTACATGTTACGGAGATATTAAGTCATTTTATTTTGAGTCAATGAATGTCTATAACCAAATAATTTTCAACAAAATTTTGATGTGTTTTAAAACCACAATTTATGGCTTGATATTTTCAAAAGTTGTAAGGAAACTGGGAAGCTCTGGAAAGAGTAAATATGCAGGATTTAGTTATGAATTGGCCCATTTAAAAACTGTATTAATTAATATTCAAATTGTATCAATGGGAGATTTTTATAGATAAAGTCAATTAAACCAAATAATCTTCAAAGATAAATTATAGAGCAAATGAGCATATTCAACAATATTATCATTTGGAATTCTTTGTTAACTTAGGAAAATTCACATATTTCACTTTCCAATTAAGCAGCATACATACAGACAAGCCTAAGGCCATGATCCCCTTAGCAGCTCATTCCACTCCGAACAGCAAGAAAACAGACAGGCTGTTCATTCCTTTTCACATCTCTTGTATAGACCGTAGCAGCTGCTGCTGTGACAGGCTGTCTGTCTTGTCATTTCTTTATGTATTCATTTTTACAGCTGCAAACAGAGTCTATTCTTGTGAGTAAGAATTTGCATAGAAATTCATCTTAATAAAGCAGGTCTCAAATATTTATATTAATCCATATACTTATATAAAGCTTTTACATTACTTTCTTTTCGAAGGAGTGTTTTGGTTTTGAAAATTAATTATTTTGTGCAGTGATCACATGCAGTGCAAATTTTAAAAATTTATGAGTTACAAAATATTTATAAAATTAACTGAAAGAAGTATTATCAAAGATTACATGGTACTTTGATATATATATAATGTATACTATATATTACATATATTAAACATATTGTTGTTAGGAAAAACTATTTGAAGCTTGATTTTACCTCATTAAAAAAAACAAAAAATAAATGGGCACAAGTAGAAAAGGAAGCAAAATTATTTTTATTATCAAAAGAGAAAACTTGAAGGCTTAGTAACTATACTAAAGTGTTCTAACTCTCATTTAGAGAACTACTTCCATTAGAGATATAACAATACACTATTAAGCATCTTTATTATAGCTAGGATTCAATAAAATTTAGATAATGACTGATATCCCATCATCCAGTGGTGTCATATTGTAAGAGCAAATTAGTTAAGAATATATAACTTTGAGAGAAGTCATCAATATTTTAAATTACGTTCTTAAAAGAAAAAAGAGGTCTCAGTAAAATGTGTATGAAGGTAAAATGCTACTGTGACAAAAAATGTTACTTCTGCATTCAAGTCTGCACGCTGCATCTTCATTTGCCGAGTTCAGCATGCAGAGAGTAGTGCAATCTAATCAAAAGAGTGCTGGATTTCAAGTCAGCAGACATTGATGCTACCATAAGCTTTGGGCCTAAAAATACCAATCTGTAAAAATTATACAATATCATCACCTTTTACACTTATTTTAAAAATAAATAGTATATTTTACATACTATACTATTCACTATACTATACTATTATAAAAATAATAGTATATTTATTATTCAGTATTCAATTTTAGAATGGGAAGAAAAGAATCTGGGATCACTTAATCCATTTATCTTAAAAAGAACACTACATATTAGTTGGATGGGGACTGGAGGGGAAAGCAGGCGGACAGGGAGGGACAGAATTTAAATTTTGTCAATCAAAGCCTAGAGCACTCTCTATTTTATACCATTATTTAATTATTATCTTCTACAATGTAGAAGTTACTCCCTGCAACTAAAAAATAGGAATGATTATAGCAGGATAATTCCTAGAAGATGGAACTATAACCTGTAAACACATTCATTATTTAATCCCGAATGGATTTAATTTTATACACATTAAAATGTAAAATTTGACAATAATTATGATATCTGAGACCTGACAAGTTAGGATGAAATAACCATATCATAACCCCAAATTATGATGAATGTGATGATTAATCATGGTACATAACCCAGTGGAACAAATTTAGAAAAGCACTTATTAACTTTTTCCAAAGATCTTAACACATTCAGACTAATGAGGGTGAGTTGATGGAATCAATAATTTTTTACACAGTGAAGATTATAAAGATGATGACCTCCTACATTAGACAAAGATATGTATTCTAAATCTACAACCATCTTTGAAAAGCTAAAAGTCCTTGGGAGTAACCAGTAAGTACACAGGAGAAAGTTTCTAAAAACATAAGCCATTAAATACATGTAAAGTCCATAGTATCTAACAATGCATAATGATTAACAACAGACTTTGTACAAATCTTCACTTTCTTGAATTCTAGGCAATATCAATTCTTTCCCAAAAATATTACATAAATGTTTATAAAGGTATATTTGTAACTGGAATTATGATTAGATCAATGGTACTACGGATTGTTTCTTACTCCTGGTAAGGTACCTGATATCTTAAAATGGTAAGGCCTGGTTTGTGATAAATTTAGATGACATCAGGATGTCTGACAATATTGCATTACTTGACCCCATGGCCCTGAAAGCTCAGTTGTCATAAAAGGGTTTTCTATTCCTTTAAGATATCTTATTTTAAACAATGCAGTGATTAAGAAAGATAATAACTACTATTAATATTTTCCATCACTTAAATAATATGTTCATGAATTTAACCTGAGGAAAATTATTAAACTTTTAAAAAGGAAGGAAAGAACAAAGGAGAAAAGAGAAGAAATATATAAAATAATAATTCCAACAATATTTTCTTTGGGGAAATTGGAAATAGTCCAAATCTGAAGCAAGAGTGGAATGGAGAAGTAAATTTTGTGGTTTCTTTACAGTAAAATACGATGCAGCTTTTAACAATAATCATTATTAAATATTGTTGAATAGTGAAACTATTACTATTAAAGTTAAGTTATATATGTATTTCATATTACTATTGAAGTTATATATATAATTTATATATTATTATGAAAGTTGAATATATATATGTGTATGTGTGCATCATATACATATGTGTGTGTGTGTGTGTGTGTGTGTGTATTTATGTATGTAGTTTTTGCCCTGGCAAGCCTGTTCCTCTTTCTACATTCCCCACTAAAAATTTTTAAGTTTTATTTTCCACCGGTGTAAAATTATTTCAGATTTCCCTGCAATTTACTTCTAGTCATTTGTTTACAACTGGATTACTGGATCAAAACTCTAAGGATTATATTCAATCTCAACCAGCTATTAATCGGAATAATACCATCTGAAACAACATTATACATGTTACAGTAAAGAATCAATGAATGTTTTAGCTTCCATCTACTAAAATAAAGATTTTCTAGTTGTCAGAATAAAAAAATTCATATGCACTTAACATGCATGCACATTAATTTTCTAAAATCACGTCTAGAGAAACTATAAAACCTGTAGTTTTTTTAAAAGACTAAAGAATTTTCATAACTATCTTGAGCTAATTTCAAATAAAACAATGGAAGACTTTAATCCTCAGTGACGTTTAAGATTCAAAGACAAATAAGAACTAATTTAGTTGATCCTAGCCTCCAAAGTTACCAATTAATTTCAACTATTCATTACAATTCTACTCCTAACATGAACTTGACTCTTCCATTGGCATTAACTTCCTTCTTCTACAGTCTTGGGAGACCCACTCTGTTCCACCTTCTTATTCCAAAAACCTGTCATTTCTGCTTTGTCCAGCACTAGCTATATCCAAGAGGCTATGTGCCAAGAAGTTCATTTTGGCCCTGGGTCATATATTTTCTGCATATAAAATGGTCCAACTCTTAGGAGAGAGATACCATGCTCCAAGGCCCACTTCTCAAGGCCTCAGGTAAATTGCTTTATACTCCGCCTAAAAAATGTAGCCCATGTTAAAAGAAATGTATGAGAATCAGTGTACATCTAAAAATCCTTTTTCTTCTCCACTGAAATTTCAAGGGCAACATAAAGAAAAGGGAAACAAAGGAAAAATAAAATTCTGAGTTCTTTCTATGTACCAGATTATCACAGACCATTTAAATTCAATACTTAATACTTAGTTCTCAAAATCACAATATGAGGCATAGAGCTGTACATTATGGATAGAAAATCTAAGGCCCACATAATTTATGAAATCTGTCTAGATGAAACAACTAGTGTATGTTACACTATAATAACTACACTAAATAGATGTAATGTTATAACACGTGTAATACAACAAGATATCACAAAAAGCATAATACAATACTAATTATATATAAGATATAATGTGTAATTAGTTCATACCTTCCTAACTGGAAAATGAAATATTTTGACATGTCCATGATATCGTAAATTAATTAGTTTTCAGTGTTTCTGCATGTGAACCCAAGTAACCATAAGCTTATCTCTGAAGTATTTGGTAAGGTCAGTAATTCACCAAAAATGTGCATTTCTCCTAAATTAAAAAATAGGAGGGTATGTAAGTTTCAAAATTATCATAAATAGGTGTCACTGTTAAAAATATTACATTTTTGTAGAAATATCAATTTATAACATGTTTTAGGAAATCTAAAGATTTTTCCCAATTAGCTATGATGTATTCTTTCACTGCACCTAATCATGCAAAGAATGAAGAACAGGTACAAGTTGTATAAACTGAACTCTGTGCAAGGACGGCCAGCCAAAGGGTTTAGTTAACAGGTCTTCTTGTGAAATTATGTGGTGTTAGATACATAAAGAAGGGCCACTTTTTTAAAAAATCATTTACAAAAGGTCACATTTTACAGATATGTACCTACAAAGCCTAAAATATTCTAAACAGTTTGATTTTTTTTTCTAATTTTAATAAGGCACCATAGGGCCTCGAAATAAATTCAATTAAAAAAATTGTATTTTTCATTAGTTCTTTTATGAAAACTGGAGAGCTGGGGTATTTAAAATCACAGAGTTTTTCTTTGCAAGTTATCACAGTGTGTGAGAGGAACTGCTGCTGCGTCCATCTTGTACCAAGCCCCCTGAGTATCCCTTTCACCAACTAACTAAAAATGGTGGTAAAATATATCGCAAAATCTTTTTTACTGAAACACTGAGAACACCAGAAAGCAAGAAAACCTCAGGGCCAAATATGAAGTGAAGTGTTAATCTAGAGAGGCAAACTAAGATTTAAACCAATGTTGGCCCTGGAGGCATGCACTAGCCCTGGTGATACTGACAGTCTATTTCTTACGGACAAAATGTAGGGAAAAAAGACAAAATCTTGCCCAAGTTGGGCAATTTGAAGCAATCCCCAGTATAAATCTGGGATCAAATGGACCTATCATATGAGAATCACCTGGACATGAAAAGACTTGTGAGTTTCAAGCTTGTTGCTCAGTCACAGCAAAAACAAAAAACAAAAACTCTGAAAAGCATTTCCACAAGCCAGCCCGTCCACATTTCTGAAGCTTAAATTCCCACTACCAATATAGTCTAAATAACCTCAAACTGAAATTTTATTTGGGGTAATCTCCAGTTATATGGCTGAAACAAATGAGAATATTCATTTGTATGTACCTTCAACTCAGGTAACATTTCAAGTAAAATAAATTCAAAGACAAAAACTAAAATAAGAATTTATAGAGAAGGAAAACAAGAGAGAGCATAATCAGGCACCACACATTTTTTTTAATACAGGAATTTTTAGAAACAACACAAACATGTTGTATTTAAATACTATTTAAAGAAATAAAAAGGAGTGGAAAATTAATAACGCTTTATTATTTTACTTTTACAGATAAAAAATTTAGCCAGCAGATCTCAAAAAAGAATTGAATAAATCTAGAATTATAGTATTGAAATGAATAACTAAGATGATGGGTAAACATTACTTTAGACACAGAGGAATTAAAAAACTGAACTAGTATTTAGAACCGACAAAATTATTGAAAATGCAACAGAGACCAATCAAAAAACAGGCATTTGTAAAAGCAACAAAGGGCAGGCAAGAAATCTAAGATACACTGAACTGGATTTCTAGAAATCACTAAATATTTCTTCAAATTGATAAAAGACTTTAATCTTCATACTCAGAAAGGACAATGACATTGAGATAGAAAAAATAGAAGATATTTGTAGTTCAAATGAAATTTCAGACTAGAGAGTATAAAAGCACTCTGAGAATGAAGAACAGATTTCCTAAAATATACATATATATATAAAATATATATTGACCAACACCAACATTATAAGTTTTAAGACAAGAGAATGTCTAAAATTTACAAAGAAAATAACTGTTAACCAAGAATCATATGTCACATATTCTACCTTTTTAAATATGACAAAATAAAAACATTTTCAGCAACAGTGCTTTTGTCAAAAGACTTATAAAAGAAATTCTAAAGGATGTGATTTAGATAGAAAGAAATAACCCCAGAAATAAGTTCTATGGTGCAAATAAGTATGAAAATAAAACAGACTAGAATAGAATACAATAAAATATAAAATAAATCATTTAGGAAGTCTGTCACTAATGAAACATAAAATTATAATAACAAATATAAAATGATAACAGAAATATAATATAAAATTATTATATTAAAATTATTTTATATTATATGATGTTATTAATAGAATATATTATTTTTATATCAAAAAGATTAAGGAAAAATACTTGACCGAATATCATTTACACTGGAGGTATAATGTGCTGAGCTAAATGACTGCATGTTTTTTACGACTTGGGAAGAAGGAACAAATTTGAATCATTCTTAAGCTCAGTGTACATTTTAAAAAATATAATTACTAAAAATAGAAAAAGTAGATATAAAAATAAACTGGTTGGAGAAAAAAATGGGATGAGAAAAAAATATGAGAGCCCAGAAAAAGACTAATCACAGTGATAGAAATGACCAGCATTTGCTTACATAGAGGGGGGAAGTGGGGATTAACTGGGAAGGGGCACAGAGATCTTTTTTCTGTGTGATGTAAATAGTCTCTGTCTTGATTATGGCAATCATTTCATGGGTGTATACATTTGTCAAAATTCAGAACTGAACACTTAAACTGGACTTTGTTGTTCATAAGTTAAATCTGATATAATAATTTTTTAAAAGCCCACTAAATAAGCTGAGAAGCTGAGTGGACAAGCTAAGAAGTGCACATACTAATTTAGAAAAACATACCTTTAGGTATCTTTCAGAACAGAAAATGGAAAGGCTAAAAGAAACTTTTCCATCCCTCCTGTGTATCTCTTTCTTGAAAAAATAGCATTAGTAATCAGCTGAGTAAGTCTTCAGAGACACTGGGTTCTGAACAAATCCCAATTATAGTAATAAATACACTTCTACCAACACTTCCTCTTTGGCCCAGGGGAATATAGTAGTTCAACTCCACAACTTCTTTTGCACAACTTCTTCTGCTTCACCTCCCCCCAGAGTTTCCCCTTTGTATTGGTTCCAAAAGGACCCCACACTGGAGCCTCTAGCTTATGAAGCTCCCTTCTACCAGACAGACTCCGTTCACTAACTCATTGATTCTACTGCTTACGCAGCTATTTCCCCAAATTCAGCTTTTCATTCTATTTAACAAATTCTTTCCTGCCACAATTATTTTAGCTTTCTGTTGCATGTGTCAGGCACCAGTCGACAGCACTCTTAAATTTGGGGACACATATCAAGCACGCCAAGAAAGAAGTTGATAATTCCAAACTTGCTGTGAAAAGTTAATTTCTGGTACAGCTCATCCCTGACCAACTTTGGAGGGGAGAATTAAGAATCCCAGTTTGTATTTATTCAAAAAAATCCCTGTAAATCCTCTCTCTCTCTCATATCTCTCAGAGGAGACTGAAGAGTCCTTGAATTGGTTCTAGGATGTGTTCTTTGTCAATTTCACTTAAAGTGCTCTGTCACACATTCACATCTCAGCTATCATGTTGTTACCAAAACTGAAAGTAAGGCAGGTCGATACATTAGGATAAAACTGAATCTATTCCATTAACCAGTAAGTCAAAAATACATTTCTTCCTTATGTAGAAAGTCTTGCTTGTATCATAAAAAAAAGGGGGGGGAACTAGTGGTAACTAGTGGATTGGGAAAACTTTCACAGAGAAGGATATATTGTAAATATACCTTGGGAAAAATAGTTTATAAGAATAAGTGGGAAAAGAATGTTTTAGACAGAAAAAGGAATGATACAAAGAACATGATATTATTCTTAGAAGAGCAAAGAACTATAGGTAGATGGAATGTAATTTTGTAGGAAATTTAGAAATTGTAAGAAAATTTAAATGGGAAAATACGTTGAAGTGTGTTTATTGCTATTCTAGAAATTTTAGATCATGTCATATAAAAATGAAGGTTCATAGACAATCCAACGGTGACACTTAAAACATGGGCTGTCATTTTGTAAGCACTCAAGTATGTGTGATTTATTGTGATTACAATAATTATAAAAACTTTTAAATCACCATATTACAACTTAAAATGTGTATTTTGAAACATAACTCTGACAGCATTGTGAAAGAAAAATGAATTGAAGAAACCAGAGACAGAGATGTCAGTTAGAAAATCATTTCAATGGATTATGAAATGGTGAGAGTCTGAATTAGGGCAGTGGCCAATAATAAGGAGAAAAGATGAATTGACTTATATGAGCACTAGTGTGTGGGGAGATGCGAAATGCAAAAATGGCACCTATCCTTTGTGGGGAATTTGCGGAGAGGCAGAGCCCACAGGCATGTTCTTTTTGTTTTACTTAGCTTTTGCATCTTAGGAAAGAACAACAGAGTGAAAAAAAATGCAAATAAAAAGAGGTAAAATACTGCACTGAGTTACATGTACAGACAAGTTTGGTATATCAAAAATCCACATGTTTTCTGTGCCCGTGAAGAAACTGCAAATGGACCATCTCTCTGACTTCCCAGAAGACCTTAATGGAGTGATTTTGATTCCAGAAGAGGTGGGAAAAAGCTATTTCCTTTAAGAGATCACACATGAAAGAAGGCCATGTGAGCACACAGAGCACACAAAACAATCAAACGCACTGCCCCGGAAGGCTTCTGTTGATGCCTATCCACATAAGAATAACATCCCTGAGTTAGACCAGTAGCAGGCCCAAGTTTGCAGAGTCTGAGCCATAGAACAAAAAAAGAGATGACCCACTCTCTACCCCATTAAAGTCTGTCCAACCATAATTATTATTAAACTTCTCTTTCTATTTTTTGTGGCAACTCTTTAGAAACAGGACATGTTAGATGGAAGGAAAAGAGTATTTATAAGGAGAGGGAAACTGGAGAGAACTTTGCAAAAAATGACTGACCTGCTAATTTCTGCTGGAATGTATGTTTTCCAAATGAATATATTTCTACATATACACATACTCACACACAAATAAATATGTACTTATATATATATTCTACACACACACATACAAATATGTATATATACATAGTTTTCTACTACCAAAAAGGAGGAATTGTAAATTAGTATATACGTATAAGAACACTTTGGGGTGTCTGGGAGGCGCCGTCAGTTAAGTGTCTGACTCTTGGTTTCCACTCAGGCCGTGATCTCAGGATCATGCGATCAAGCCCCATGTCAGGCTCCATACTCAATGTGGAGTCTGCTTGAGGTTCTCTCTTCCTCTCCTTCTGCCCCTCCCACTTGTGCTCTTTCTCTCCCTCGCAAATAAATAAATAAATCTTAAAAAAGCACACACTTGTACACATATCTGATAAAACATATATAGTTTATCCTCATTATTCACTTTTGTATTTGTGAATTTGCCTACTGGCTAAAATGTTTGCAGCCCAAAATTGATACTCACTGAGCTTTCGTGGTCGTTCACAGACATACACAGAACAGCAAAAAATTTAAGTTACCCAAAGGTGCACATTCCTAACTAAGGTCTAAAAAGGCAATGCTCTCCCTTCTTGTTTCAGCTCTTATACAGAAACAACCAGATGATGGAGACAATAGGGGTAGTGCAGTGTAGTATATGAAAATCTGGTTACAGACAGTTGGACAGGGTTCAAACCTCATTTTCTCTTTTGTAAGATAAAGAAAATAAAATCTACCAGGAGTAGTTGTTGTCAGTGACTTTTAGGAATGCTTTCAGTAGAGTTTCATCTGTTTTTCATAGGTTGAAGAAGAAACAGAAGACAATATCTGCAGTTAGCACAGACTATTCTTTTATGATGTTTAATGAAGAAGGAGGAAAATATAAGGCAAATGTGAGGGAAATAAAGGATTTAGGGGTGAAATGAGTAAATTAAAAAATCTGTATGGGCGCCTGGATGGCTCAGTCAGTTAAGTGTCTGCCTTCAGCTCAGGTCATGATCCCAGGGTCCTGGGATCGAGTCCCTAACCTGGTGTGTGCGGGGAGTCTCCTTCTCCCTCTGCCCCTTCCTCCTGCTTGTGCTCACAATCTCTCTCTCTCTCTCTCTCTCTCTCTCACACAAAAATAAATAAATAAAAATCCTAAAATCTGCATGAAAGTCATGAATCAGGGGGGACAACTGGGAACTGAAAGGTGACCCAGAACATAGGGGAGATGTTAAGAAAACTCACTCCTCAGTGCTTTTATTCTCTATGTTCATTGTAAAGCAAACTATCTGTTGAAATGCTGACAGTTAGGTTAGAGCAAATGAGGATTAAGCTTTTCACAGAAAGCACTGCACTGAAAGACTAAGAGGTACAACTGGTGATTAGCGTGGAAGTTCCCACCAGTTTGGAGTTTGAATCAATAAATATGACTTGGTGCTAATCAGATCAGTTATGTAATTTTCTCCGACATGTCCCCAGAGTTTGAGGGCAGGAGCAGAGAACACAGATGGCTAGATTCACTATGTAAAGGGCAATAACAAAGCATGTGCAGTGGAAGAAAAGGAAGCTAAGGAAATTAAGGGTGCCTAAAGTGAAACCAGGAAGTTAGGAAAAGAAGTAAGAATTGAAGAGGGAAGCCCAGGTTTCATAAGAGAATACATCTCTGGAGATAGTGATCAAATGATTATCTGGGGGCATCTGGGTGGCTCAGTTGGTTAAGCACTGCCTTCGGCTCAGATTGTGATCCCAGGGTCCTTGGGATCAAGCCCCACATCGGGCTCCCTGTTCAGCAGGGAGTCTGCTTCTCCCTCTCCTACTGCTTCCCCTTCTTGTGCTCTCTTATTCTCTCTGGCAATAATAAATAAAATCTTTAAAAAATATATATATACACACAAAAAACAAATGATTATCTGATTCTAAGTCTTTGGAACTAGAAAAATTCTAGTACAATATATAGTTTAAAGGTATTTCTACCAAAGTGAAGTTTATGGGAAAATCAAAATAAAACAAACAAAAACTAAAGAAATGGATCCCCCCCCAAAAAAAAAAAGAAAAAAAAATTGTTACCTGGCCATATTATGTTAAGGTGGCAGTAGTCAGCAGGAATCAGGCTTAAGGGTAAATTAGCAACTAACTGTGTCTTCAGCAGTTATGAGGAGAGACATGGAAACCAATGTTATACGCCTTGTTCCGTTTATACTTTCCTTACTCTTCATAAAGTTTTGACTTTGTCTACAGATGGATTTTTAAAAATTTATCATGTTTATCAGGTATTATATACATGGTACTAAGCACAAGTTTCAGAATGGTAAACGATGGTAATTTCCATATGCATTGAGAGAATGAAATTCTATGGACACTGAGCCCATTTTTTTTCAGTAATTTTCTAGTACACTGTCTTATGTAATAAATATTTTCAGTGAAGTTCTTGTTTAATTATATTCAAACTTCCTTCTTTGAATTGGCTATTCCTCATATATCCATCCTTAGAAATGATCCCTTTGTTTTGTTCTAAACAGCTTGTAATTTATAATGGATGACAGTCTGTCCTGTTATAAAATAAAAGTTACTTGCTGCCTCAGTGGCTCCCTGAGTGCCTGCGCCCCTCCTACTTGTTTTGAATTTTTATCTAGTCATGGCCCATTACTGAGACCTGTCCCAAACATGTGTGTTCAAGCTACAAGCCTCATCATGAATTCTCCCACTTTATTCCCTCTTTTCCATGTTGACCCACTTACACTAGAATTACCCAATTAGAATGTTTCCACATTCCACAGACTACCCCATCCGAGACCTTCAAAGGCACCTGTCCATTTGTCCTTGCTCTCCTCCCTCCCTACCCCACAAGCAACAAAAAATCTTATTCCAAAAAAGTTAAAACTACTAAAACTTACTCCAAAAAACTAAATAACCTAAACATCGTATATCTGTTAAGATTCTGAATTTTAACTAATGACTTTTCAACAAAGACATCTCCAGAACCAGATGGCTTTAATGATGAATGATTCTAATCATTTAAGATATAATAATAATTCAACAGAAATTCTTAGAGAATATGGAATAAAAAGGAACTCCTACCAATTCATTTTATGAGGCCAAAATTACATTGATACCAGACACAAGACAGTATAAGAAAACAGAACTACTAAGCAATAAATTTTATGAATTAAAAAACAAGGAATTAATGAAAAAAATCTAAAAGAAAAAAACCTAGCAAAACAAATCCATTACTATTTATTATAGTATTTAAAAGAATAAATAATATTTTAGTAGGATTAATCTTAGAATAAAAATCTGATTCAGTATTAGAAAATCAATGAAATTAACCATATTAACAAAATAAAGGGGAAATACTATATTATCATTTTAGAAGATACAGAACAAAAATTGATTAAAAATCAATATTACTGATGATAATAGTTCTCTGTTCCCCAGCAACAGAATGAAATGCCCACATTGTAACATCATAATTAATGCTGAGAAGTTCAATGTTTTCCCCTATGATCAGGAACAAAGCAATGATGTTTTACTCTCACCACTCACATTTTACAGCCCATGGAGATATCAGCTCGGGCAAAAAGGCAAGTAATAGAAATAAAAGGCAAACAAATAAAGAAGACAGAAATAAAACTGCCTCTTTTCCCAGCTTCCATGAATCTCTGCATAAACACACACAAGGAATCTACAAAAATCTTAGGGAATGACAAAGTGTGTTTAGCAAAACTGCAAGGCCAATGTATAAAATTCAATCATAATTCTCCATAATAGCAATAAAAAATTAAAAAGTGAATTCTCAAATAGTTCATTTTATAATAGTGCTAAAGGATAAACTGAGGCATAGTAAAAAATACGAGCTGTTATTTGAGGGAAGGTCGATTCCAGTACTGCTGTGCCAAACCAGAAGTGGTTAGGAATGCTCCATGGACTAGGGGAAAGACTTTTCTAGAGAAAAGAAATAAAATTATTTGACTGACTGTAAGTTAATAGTTGGGAAAGCCTCAATGGCTGTTTGTGATTGGCTGTCCTTAAGTTTTGTTTCCTTAACTTTAAGGCATTTCAGGTTTAGGATTTGGTTGGCTTATATAGGCTAGTAAGGTATTAAAGCCAGTTTAGTCTAATGATTTCCTTGTCTGAGTAATTTAACAATAGCACCCCAAATATAAAATATTTACATATAAGACATAAAATATAGGTAACATCTGTATTCTGAAAACTATGAAATACTGATGTAAAAAAAAAAAATCTCAGATGACCTAAATAATAGGGAGATATAGCATGTTCATGGATTAGAATATCCCATATTGTAAAGATGTCAGTTCTCTAACAAACTAGTCTATAGATTAAGCACAATTGTAATCAAAATCTCAGATGATTGTTCTGTGTAAATTAACAAGCTGATCAAAAAAGTCATAAGAGAAGCAAACAGAATGAGGATGATCAAAAGAACAACAACAAAAAAAGAGTTGGAAGACTCTGACTTCATGATTCCCAGGAACAACAGAAAGCTATATCACGACAGTTTTTTGTTTTGTTTTGTTTATAAAGGATAGACACATAGATCAAGAGAACAGAACAAGAGATTCTAGAAGTAGAGCCATGCAATATAATTAACTGATATGGAAAATAAGAAAGGTCATTCAAAAGAGAAGAGAGAACAAACATCCTTTTTAACAGATGATGCTGGAATAACTGGATATGCATATGAAAAATTAACCTTGATTCTTATTTCACATAGCAGACTATAGTTAACTTGAAATGGATCATAAAGTCCAAAAATAAAACTACAAAATTTCTAGAAGAAAACAAATGAGAAACTCTTTCTAATACTTGGCTATGCCAAGATTGCTTATGTATCACACCAAAAGCACAACTTACAATTTTTTTCACTATATTGGACTTTACCAAGATTAAAGTCTTCTGCTCCTTTAAAAATGTTAAGAGGATGAAAATACAATCCAAGCATAGAAAGAGAAAACATTTGCAGATCATATATTTGATCAAGAGCTTGTTCTAAGAATATATAAAGTACTCTCAAAATTTCATATAAAATGAACAATGTGTTTTAATAAGCGAGTAGCATATTTTAATTGTCACCTCAACAAAGATACATGGATGGTAAATATGCATATAAGAAGATATTATTAGCTTTTAAGGAAATGAAAATTAAAACCATAATAATATACTGCTATGCAGATAAAACGACTAAAAATCTTGGTAATACTAAATGCTAAGAAGGAGACAGTACAACAGGAAATCTCATACATTGTTAATAGTAAAGCAAAATAGAATAGTCAGTTTAGAAAACAATTTATCAGTATGTTGAAGTTACAAAATCACTTAACCATGTAACCCAGAAAACCAATACCCAGGTATTCATCTAAGTGAAATGGAAAAAAAAAAAAATACATTCATACAAAAACCTATGCATGAATACTTACAGAGACTTTATTTTTTAAACCCTCAACAGAAGAAAAGATGAACACATGATGGTAAATCCATACCATGGACTATCATTCTACAATAAAAAGTGACAAACTACTGACACATGCCACAATGAGGATGCACAAATGCATCATGGTAAGTGAAATGAAACTCAAAAGTTTACATATTTTTGGATTCCATCTACACAATATTCTTGGAAGATTAAACTAGAGAAATAGAAAACAGATCAGTTGTTGCCAAGGGCTGAGTTTGGGAGAGGAATTCACAACAAAGGGGGACAAAGGGAAATTTTTGATGTGACTGAATTATTCTTTATGCTGATTTTGGTGGTTGTTATATGACTGTACATTTGTCAAAACCTGTACTGTACTCTAAAAAAGATAATTTTTCCTGATATAAATGATTTTAATTTAAAATTAGGACAATCAATTGATAAAAAATCAATGAATAATACTCAATTTCTGATTCTTAACTAACACCTTTAGAATAAGAGCAGAGGCATATGCAATTTACAAATGACAAAGTATATTTAGTTCCATTACCAAATTCCATTGCAGTTCTTAGACAAGTAAAGAAGAGGAACACTTGACTCAGCCACAAGTTGGAAAGGAACCTCAGGATGTGTTAAACGATTAGTACAGGTGAGCTGTGCAAAGTAAAGACAAGAGAAGAAAAATACTTTACAATATAGCATGTGTTTTGTGTTAAGCAGCTTCTATGTTGCTCTAGTTCAGAACATGGACCGCAAAATTTTAAAACAGAAACCTTGGGAGTCAGGCAAAAACAAGGCATAGGTAGCTAGCTAGCTAGCCAGCCAGATAGAGATAGATAGATAGATAGATAGATAGATAGATAGATAGATAGATAGATAGATAGATTTTTGCTACATTAAGGGTTTTTGTATTATATTCTGTAAGAAACAGACTGCCATCAAAAGGAGGTTACTATGGAATTATATGATTAAATTTTCCTTTAAGAACAATTCTTCCCTTCTTACTTTCTTATTTTCCTTCTTTCGTTTCTTTCTCCTACGTATATTTAACAGTACTATGTGCTAAGGATACAGTAATCAACAGTGTAGAAAAGGCCCTTTCTCCCTTTTTTTTTTTAAAGATTTTATTTATTTATTTGACAGAGAGAGAGACAGCCAGCGAGAGAGGGAATACAAGCAGGGGGAGTGGGAGAGGAAGAAGGAGGCTTCCCAGTGGAGCAGGGAGCCAATGCGGGGCTCGATCCCAGGACTCTGGGATCATGCCCTGAGCCGAAGGCAGACGCTTAATTACTGAGCAGCCCAGGCACCCCAGAAAAGGCCCTTTCTCTAACAGAGATTATACTGTGGAGCCATAGACAAAATGCTAGCTAATGAATAACATGATGCAATGGGATATAATATGATATAATGTAACATAACATAACATTACATAATTTCAGGAAATGATACATACAAAATATAATAGAGAGAGAGGAGTAACAGGATTTTTTAAATTAGGTAACCCACAACAACTGCCTTGAAATAGGACATATGAAAAGATAATAGTAAAAGAAAAATTAAAGATATGTATATCACGGGAAGAACATTTTAGGTAGAGAAAATAAATTCCAGAGACACTAAGACCAAATTGAACGTGACCTGGTAGAGAAACAGAAAGAATAGTAGATCAAAAATTGCTAAGAGAACAGTGATAAGATGTGAGTTTAAAGAGTTTTTTAAGGGCCATGGTAAGGATTTTACCTCTATGGTAGGCAGAATTTTATTATAACCCCCAAGATTCCCCATTGCTAGTGTATGTATCTTATATAATTCCTTTCCTTTCTGGGTGGAAAGAATCTGTAAATAAAATACATGTCATTCCCATAATTATGTTACATAATATTGAGAAAGTGAAGGGATTTTTTGTAGATATAACTAAAGCCGCAAATAGTTGACTTTACATTCAACAAAAGGGAGCTAATCCTTAGTAGACCTGATTTTATCATTCAAGCCCTTTAGAAGAGGGTCTACAGGGAGGAATCTTGAAGCAACAGAAACCCTGCCCACCTGGCACTGAAGAAACAAGCCACTCTGGATCTTAAAGCTATGGTGAAATTAATTCTAACAGTCACATGAGTTTGAAAGAGGACCTGGGCCTCAAATAAGACCACAGCCCTGGCTGACGCCTGGATATAGATTTAAGGGACTCTCAGCAGAGAATCCTGCTAAACTATGTCTGGAAGCCTGAGTCATAGAAACTGAAATAATCAGTGTTTCCAGTGGTCAACTGCTAAATATATAGTAATTTATTATGTAGCAATAGAATATGAATCCCATTTCTCTGTCTGTTGAAAAGTGACTTCATGGTTATAAACAGAAGTGGTGCTATGGGAATGGCTCTGATTTGGTAAGATGTGTAAAGGTAAAGCCAGTAAGAGTTGCAGATGGTTTAGATGCAAGGAATGAAAAATTAGGGAAATCTAAGCTGACTCCAGGGAGTGCTACTACCTTCTACCAAAACGAGGAAAAGTGAGGTAAAAATGGGATTTGGTTGAGTTAAGGAATTCAGTTTTAGGGGCGCCTGGGTGGCGTAGCGGTTAAGCGTCTGCCTTCGGCTCAGGGCGTGATCCCGGCGTTACGGGATCGAGCCCCACGTCAGGCTCCTCCACTGTGAGCCTGCTTCTTCCTCTCCCACCCCCCCTGCTTGTGTTCCCTCTCTTGCTGGCTGTCTCTATCTCTGTCGAATAAATAAATAAAATCTTTAAAAAAAAAAAAAGGAATTCAGTTTTATACACACTACATTTGATATGCCACTTAGATGTCCAGTGAGACAGACATTGAATAGACATTTGTAAATATAATTTTAATACATTGGGAAAACAGGTTAATTAGCCGAAGTGTGATATTTTAACAAATAGGAGGTAAGATTACCTAGGATGTTAAATAATATTGACAGGAATTTAAGATAAGTGTCCAAACTTATGAGAACATTTATAGGTGAGCAAGAAGAGGAGAAACGATGAAGACTGAGAAGGAGCAACTGAGAAGGTGGGGGGAAACCAGGAGTACCCATTATTCGTTAAGTGACATGAAGAATGCACTTAAGAAGAAAAAGATAATCAGTCAAGTCAAATGCCTCCAATTTTTTATAATGAAGATAGTGAACAAATCACTGAATAATGAAACTATGACAAAAGACAATTTCAAAAATGTTGTTGCTATTTTCCCTACAATAATAATGTCCTGAAATAAAAACAAAACTTTCCATCAATGTTTCTATTTGTTCAGTCTTTAAAATGAAACAGCTGAATATGACAGTCCTTGATAATCTTATTGCATCCTAGTCAATTTACTGTCCCTTTTCAAGATAACATTTTCTTCTTTCTCCCAAACTACAACTAGTACTACTCCTGAAACTAGTTTTACACTATATGTTAACTAACTAGAATTTAAATAAAAACTTGAAAGGAAAAAAACAAGATTGTTTTTTGATACTGAGTTGTATGAGTTCTTCATATATTTTGGATGTTAACTCTTTTTCAAAATGTCATTTGTGAATATCTTTTCCCATTCAAAAAAATCGTGGCTGATGCTTCACTTTTGCTCTCCAAATCTCATAGAAAATTATTCTTAGATATTATGTTAGATAATTATTAGAAATTAGGTTAGTCTAGCCCATTTGACACATAACAAAGCCACTCTAATGAAATACCGAAAACTGTCTTTAAGAACAAACATTTTAAGGCAAATTTTAATAGGGCCTGATGGATATTACACAAATTGCATCAAAGATTTTTGAAAAAATTTAGACAGGCTGACTTATCTGCTATCAAAATTAGCATTGAGAGTTACTCAGCATATTATTTTACTTTGAGCAAGACAAAAGTAAGTAACATTTTTTTATTTACAATAAATTCTATTTTATTTTTTTATAATAATTTTTTTTATTATATTATGCTAGTCACCATACAGTACATCCCTGGTTTTTGATGTAAAGTTCGATGATTCATTGGTTGCATATAACACCCAGTGCACCATGCAATACATGGACTCTGAGAAACAAACTGAGGGCTTCAGAGGGGAGGAGGGTGGGGGAATGGGATAGGCTGGTGATGGGTAGTAAGTAACATTTTCAAGGCTGTATTCTACCCTCTACTTTTACCTAACTAAAGAGTTCTGAAATCTAGTTCTTTTTTTCTTTTTTAAGATTTTATTTATTCATTTGACAGAGATAGAGACAGCCAGCGAGAGAGGGAACACAAGCAGGGGGAGTGGGAGAGGAAGAAGCAGGCTTCCAGCGGAGGAGCCTGATGTGGGGCTCAATCACAGAACTCCGGGATCACACCCTGAGCTGAAGGCAGAGGCTTAAAGACTAAGCCACCCAGGCGCCCCTGAAATCTAGTTCTTATTTAATTTGTAAATCTCAAAGAAACCATGGCTGAAATATACTTTCTAATAGTCTTCTCTGGAGTCTAGTGATGTTGCATATTTAAATTTTCTCTTATTTGTATTGCATTTGTTGAACCTATTATTCACAACAGAAACTGTCCTAAAGCCAATCAAACAAAACACTTGTGATGAAAAGGTGGAACAAGCATTAGTTTGAAATTGGCAAAACAAAGGAAGAAAACTTGCAGTTTGCTCTTTATTTTTTACATCTAAACATTAAATCTCTTCTGACGGTCTTATCTTCCCTTGTTCTAACATCAGCAAACTTGTTTGGACACAGAACTAAGTTAAATCTCAACGTGGTTTGCAAAGCGTTATTCCCCTTTACCCAGGATTATGAAATACTGAAGTGGCTTAGAAAGGGTGCATTAAAGAAATGTCACTTTTGAGTAGACTCTATCTTTTTAAATTTAAAGTTGAAAAGTAGTCCATACTTCTTAATTTATTAAGTAAACCTCTCATTTTTTTCAAAAGTCTTTTCTCTTATATACTGACCAGTAAATAGGTCAAAAGTAAATTTAAATCAGGCTTTCATTGAACTCTGAGTTTTTAAAAACTGTATATGTATATAATGCTTCTATAGAAATCAAAATATTCAGTATCAATCCAAAGCAAAACTCTTAAATATGCCCTGCATTTGAAATGTTTAAATTATAAAGGGCCAGATGGTAGATTCTTTGATAGAAAATTCTTTTAGTTAAAAATATAAATACAAAGAGATCATTTAATTTCTTTAGATATGTTAATTAAACACAAAATTTGGTTATAATATTGAAATTAATATTTAACATGCATATGTATTTTTGTCAAGCACTGTTAAAACATGTATCAATTTCACTCATATTTTATTTTTACTTATTTACTGCATTAATATTTTTATTATGAATTATTTGTCAGTTATATTTTATGAGTGTTTATGGTAAACGTTGGAACTTATGGAGATTTGGTCCATTACAATTTACTCCTATAGCCTATCTTTAATTCAAGGATCATTGATTTAATTGATCTTAACACCTCCCTTTTATTTTTTCAGAACATGTGCTGAGTCTTACTGAATTTGTGAGGTTTATGAACTGAATAATGACCCCAAAGTGTATATGTGAAAAATGCAGCACTAAATCTTATTTTTTAAATTTCAACTTGGTATAATTTTGTTTATATAAATGATCACATAAAATTGTCTAACTTCTTCAGAAACTTGTTTTGTGATATATCTGAAGTTTTCATAAAATGTCAGGAATTTTGTATTTTTTATAAAAATAATGACTACAAATAACTGGGGGATGCAGGTGGAAAACATGTGTATACTGTTAGGTAGAGCTATGATGTGCTAATAATTAATAACTAATTTTACTTTATTTGTAAAGCATATTTAAAATTTTTTCTAGCTTTAAGTGACATGCTCAAGAAAGAAAAGACCTTAATATGTTTCAGAGGGAAAAAATGACCTTATTTTTAATTACATCTGAGTAGAACTAACTAGCTTATTTTTTTTTTAACTAACTTGTATTTTGCCAAGGTCACTTCTGGGGGAAAAAAAGCGTTTTGCCGTTAAGTATAGAAAAGCTACTGAAAATTCATACCTGCATGGGATAGGTATTGCACTTCGTAACTTTACTGAAATCAAACCGAAATATTTCTCCCATTCTGATAAAAAAATAATTTTCTCCCAGTAGGGAAGTTACAGGATAAATCTGTTCGATGTGCCAGGAAGGGATTCATGACCTGGCTTCTATTAACAGAAATGGGGTGTCTTGCAGCTATATCTCCATAAGTTGCACTGAAAAATACCTCTGTAAGTAAAGATTCAACCCAAGGGTTAGTTTTTACTGCAAGTTATAAACTTCAAGAAACTGGGTATATAATGGAAGTGCTGACACAACCTTAAAGATAGCTGCCTGAACGGAGCAACTATAATACTCCAACTCCTTTATTTCAGAAAGTGTGAGTGTTTATGTTGCCACTGGATAAAAGAACTGATGTGGAAATTACTCATGCTTGGTGAATTGCACGGTAATAGAAGAAAGTCTTGCTAAATAGAGCTTTGGGTAAAATGGAATATGGAGTCGATTTTCCCTACAAAACCATTTTTACAAGTTTTATGTTTTACTATTTATGTTCTACAAATTCTGCACCTTGTGTCATTTATCAGTTCTGCATTTCATTTGCAAACACTTCAGTGACGAAATAATTTATATAACAATAATGAGACAGCCCACTTTGAATTTTCAGGAAGCAAATACAATGGCAGGTGATAAATAACTTTTTTAAAAAATAAAGTCAGATTTTCCATTTTATGGTCATTTAAGTTTTGAAAAGTGTTTTGAAAATTGTAGGTATCTGTGAAAGAGTCGCATTATGCTAAATGTCAGTTTATAGTTTTTAGAAAAGCAAAGATATGTATCTCAAAAATCCCATATAAAACATTAAAAATATACAATATAAAATCTCACTTTTTATTTAATTTCTCCCAGAATTATATTACTTTCATTAAGAATACAAAACTTATTAATAAGCCTAGTTTCTTAATTTATGAGTGAGTATAGTAAAAGCTTTACAAAGGAGTATTAAAAATGTTGGAAATGAATTATTCCCTTTACATGATTATAACTGAAAAACTTTTGTGTAATTTGTATACAGCGAGGCTGTGGGATCACAACTGTGATACAGTACTTGCCTTCAAGGATTTTAGTCTAATGGGAGAGAGACATAAGAAAGACATGAAAAAACACAAAAGAATGTGATACACTCTTTTATAAGGATATAGTTGGAATAAGAAGAAACACGGCTAACAACTAATAACAACACTGTGGTCTTGGGATCAGAAGAGGAGGATAATGTAATGGAATATCCATCACGAGTCTTGAATGACAAGTAATAATTCATCAGGTAGATAGGAAGGACACTTTGAGGGGGAAAGGAGAGGAAGAGACAAATGGGAGAAAACCAGCACGCCACAAAGTATATTTATCATGACGCATGAGATAGGTAGGATGCTAATTCATGATAATGTGAGGAAAGTTGGAGGCTTTGAAGATGTGTGAAGAAATTCTGTGCATTTTCTTATATGAGATAAGAATCATAGAAAAAAATCAAACCAGAAAAAATGAAAGTGAGAGGTAATCTACATTTTTACATGAGATCAGACCACTTAAGTACCTAGTGAAACAGTCAAAAGGGGGTTCAAGAGTAGACACAGACTCAAGACATAGTTTCAAAGACACAAAACATAGACTGGATATCTTTATTTTTAAATTTTTTTGAAGATTTTATTTATTTATTTATCTGAGAGAGATAGAGAAAGAGCATGAGCGGCAGGTAGGAGCACATGGAAAGGGAAAAGCAGGCTCTCCGCTGAGCAGGGAGCCTGATGGATGTGGGGCTTTGATCCCAGGACCCTGGGATCATGACCTGAGCTGAAAGCAGATGCTTCACTGACTGAGCCACCTAGGTGCCCTGACTGGATATCTTTAAATAAAGATTTTTCTTTATATCTCCTAAAATTAAAGTAAGTTCTAAGTATTTGAAAAATTATGGTCAAGATAAACAGTCAAGTGTTTAAATACAATAGACCTGTATTTGAATTATGTGTTGAAATCCATTAATTTATGAGCTCAGTTTCCTTTACCAATTATTGGCTATATTATAGGAATTTTGCATTAATTAAAAGGGAAGCATATGTAGAGTGTTTGGCTCATAAGGCATATTCAATAAATGAGCCTCTCTTTTTACTTAATGTTAATACCCACAGTGTTAATCTCCTTTTTCTTTATTCTTTAAGTCCACTAGACAGTGGAGCAATTGCCCTTTTAAAGTGCTTGTCCAAGATGTTCCACTGAGCTATGACAGATGGAAGCTCAGTAGCAGTCA
This sequence comes from Ursus americanus, assembly GCF_024610735.1. NCBI lineage: Eukaryota > Metazoa > Chordata > Mammalia > Carnivora > Ursidae > Ursus > Ursus americanus. Next base: position 39,635,953 of record NC_142136.1, read on the forward strand.
TGCAGAACATTTGCCAAATAGGATAGTCATCTGAAGAAGATGGCAGTAATAGAGTTCTTCTCTGCAGGACCCCAAAACCTACTGCCATTCACCAATGATTGTGGAAAGTGCCTGGTGATTCTGTGTCTATAACAATACCACTAAATATTAGACAATCTTTGCTAAAGACACTAAGAAGAGAGGAACTGACTTTCAAGTTAGGAAGTTAGTATCTCTCTTACCCTCACTTTCGCTCTCTCCCACTCCCCCCTTCACCTTTCCTCCCTCCCTCTCCCTGTTTTTCAAAAATGAAATAAAGAACATTGAATGAGAAAATTAAAATTAAGCAGAGGAACAATTTCAGGTGAACTATAAGGAGAGTATTCTCAACGTCTTCAGAGATAAATACTAGAAAGTTCAGATTAAAATCATAGACCCTCTGTGACTTAATATTTAGAAAATAAAAAACAGACATTCTTCTGTTTAGACCACTCATAACGCTCACTGTTTTCTCCCACTTTCTTCCTTTTCTCTCTCCCCCCTTTCTCTCAGCTCTTCTTTTCTCTTTTTCTGCTTCTTCTCTTTCTCTCCCTCTGCTTTCTCCTTTTATTCTTCCTCTTCATTAGAGTCTTTTCTTAGAAAAAAAAAGTATATGTGATTTCAGTCTCTTCTAACTTTTCAAGTCTATCTTTCCTAGCAACTTTTTGTTATCCTGCCTTGGAAATGTTCTAGTACTTTCATAGCCTGAGTTATTATAACCAATGATTCAAGTAAAGACTAACTGCATGTCTCAAAGCTTTAACCTAATATTGATATTTGAACTTCTTTTTGGAAAAGAATAGGACTATGGTCAGTAAGGGTGGGAGATATAAAGATCTTGATAGAACTTAGGGCTAGGAAATTCAAGGACTTTTTATTTATTTGTTATTTGCTTTTTAAAAATATATTTAGTATGCCATCATTTCAAATCACTAGAGAAACTGGCAAGAAGTTGTGTAAAAGCCCTGCTCAAATATAGAGGAATAACAATAAACCTAAAATAGCTATCATGTATTGAATGTTTACTATATACTAAGCTATATAATAAGCACATTGCTAACCATTTTACTGGCATCATTTAATCAAGTCACGTAACTGTTCTTTTTTATAAGTACTCTCATTGCCTCTGTTTCATAGTGAGAAAACTTTCAGAGAAACTAATTTGCTCAAAGTCAAATGTTTATTTAGTTGTTCTAGAATCCATGCTCTTAATAGCACAATATACTATTTTCTTTAATATTAATTGAATAAATCCTAAAGACAGATTTTCAACCAAGGTGCAATGCTTATTAATTAACCTGCTCTTTCTTGATACTGTGATTTGACACCAAGATTCTTCAGAACTGAGACAAATATTCCCTTAGCAGCAGGAAGTTATGGCTGCTGAAGGCTCAGAGTTAAGTTCCTTCCTAGGAATTGCCCTTGAGTAAAAGTACTGTCTCACCCAAAGTTATGACCCCTTGTCAGGGGCAGTCTACATCTAAAGACCATTTTATATGGGTGTTCAAAGTTTCAGCCCGTTTTTCCCCAATTCAGGACAACTCTGAAGGATTGTCTCAGGTCCCTATTTCCCTACAGAAGGGGCTGAGGATTCTTTTGCATATGGATCCCTATTCAACTTTCCCCTCTGCTCCATCCTGCTTCACTCACTTTCTTGGAGGTGTCATTTCTAAATGTACTGCCCAGTAACCCTCCTGCATACATTATCCAGCTCAGAATCTGTTTCCATAGAAACCAGCCTAAGACATTTGGTTGCAGAATGGTTCCAGAGAGCAAATTTTAAATGGGGATTTTGTGGCTGGATCACTTGCCAGAATTCTGACTTTAAGTACTCAATCACTGATACTAAGTAGAGTTATGATAGCCCTTGGAATTATGTAGCAGAGCAATTGCTATAACTTCCACTGCTGTTGAACTTGAATGGGATACCTGTAGATGGGAATGAACTGACTGATGCAACAGATTATGCATTTGAAAGGTAGAGGCAATTAGTAATTCTAAGGACAACAGAATCATATAGTATTGTCGGTTGTTATCCATGCACAATGGAAAGTCAATTAAAGGCTGACAATGTGAAGTGTGAAAATCAATGTGATTCCTTGGCAGCTTATAAAGCTAATCTCATCTCCTGCATTTGAGGGCTAAAAAACATGAATATCCATCTTAGACCATAAACAATGAAAGCAAAAGAGCTCCACTGATGTTTGAATTCTCAGCCCAATCAAGTCTCTTACAACAGGATCAGGGTCCTGGTTAGAAAGAAATGGAATGAGTTAATTTGAGAATCATCAAATCCCAGATTTTTCTGAACCCCCTTGAAGTGCTAAAGTAAAGTAGCTCACTCTTCCTTGTTAAATACTAAAACCATCCCCAGACCTTGCTGCAACAAGAGTCATCTGATCCGGAAAGAAATATGAACTTCCTTGAAATGTATTTCCATTTTCCCTCCTGGCCATTAAGAAAATAACCATCTCAGCCAAAATGGAGAAGTGCTGGATCAGCTGAGGAAGGAAGAAACGAAATGCCAAAAAAAGCTACCGAACAAGCCAACATGTATTAGCTGGAGCCAGAAGAGCATGTATAGGAATGAAACCTGAAGATCAAGGGAATTAAAATAAAAAGTTGAATATGGAAGGGTTTATCAGTATGGGACAATCTCACAGATACATGTTTTATCACTCTTGGTAAACATTCAGAGAGTTGATAGGACTTGGAAGTTTGGAAAAAGCAATAGCTTAAAGTGAAGTAAAAATTCCAGAATAGAAGACAGTGGAGGAAGGAATCAAATTGTACAGAGATTCTCTCACACTATAGCGGACATATTATGCAACATCGGAAAGTTCACTATGACTACTTTCTGTGGGAAAACCCAAAAGGCACAACACTTACCAAAACATTAAGGAATTTTCTGTTGAAGGGGAATAGCATGGTTAAGAAGCTCAGTGATGATTGCTTATTATAAGGCAGGGCTGATAATAATAAATGTTATTACAGAACTGGGAGGCTTACTAATAAAAGGGACAAGGTCTTAAAGTTATCGAAGCCATGTGGCAGCATTTAAACTTCAGAATCCAGGTTCAATCATTATAATGAGTAATAAGGCCACCATGGAGACTTGAGGGAATGGATTCAAAGAAACTAGCTGAGAAACTTAAAACATAGTGTTGCTTAGCACAAGGTTAATCAGTAGCCAAGACAGTACTGCTTAATTTATAAATCCAAAGAAATAAAAGATGGATGATCAGGTGGTGAGGGAATCTTGGTCAACAAAAAGTCACATTCACCTACTTGGCTTGAAAATATGAAACAGGTTTCAGACACGTCTGAGGGAGAAACAACATCCTCAGGAGGAAGGGCACTCTAATACCACAGTAAGTGTGTACAATAATGGATTATCCAGATTTCCCCAAAAAATACCTGTGGCAGTTTACTCAGCTAACTGTACACTGGGAAAAGAAAATACCCAGGTATTGTGAAGTCTGTTAAACACAGGGTCTAACTTGACATTAAAATTTTGACTGAAGGCATCATCACAGCCACCTCTGAAAACCATGGCCCGTAAGAACCAATTCCAAAATGGAATCCTGTCCTAGGACTGGTTAATGGTGTGTCTCTACTGTGTCTATGGAGCTACTCATTGGTGATTTTTCTGATCTCCAAATCGATAATTATATTATACTTTCTCGGTAGTTTTAAGGGACCATGTTCCATCTGTTTCCCACATTTCTGCATGTTTTGAGAGCGGAGATACTGACTGCTTTTGTTCCAGGCTATCTTTTTAAAGATAAGCATATAGCAAATGGCCTTGGCTGAATGAGATACTCTGAAGCAAAGGATAGGTTTGTTTACTGTCCAGTATAACAAAGAAAATGCCTCCATCCAGGGCAAAGCAGATGCATGTTTACTACCCATTATCAACACTAGTGCCTAACTCAGCTGTAAAGCAAACCCATTGTGTGTGTTACATCAACCTGGATCGCTCTACATCTTCCCTTTAAAACCTGGAGAACAAGGAGAACCCATGCAAACATAACACTCATGCTGCTTGCTCTACTGTGTGTACTCAGTTATTTGCCTTGAACTCAGAAACCTCATGTCTCCCATGGCAGGTGAAAGCTCAGATCCTTCACAGTTCTTTATAGGCTGTTGACAGAAATTTCATATCACTTTACTTGCCTGAAAAGTATGAGCTATCATGGTAGAAGAAGCCAAAAAGAGGATTCTAAACTACCCCTCGCTGCCAGCCAAGAGAAAAATCCAAATTAATATCACATCCAAGAGGAAGTGGTAGAGATCTGTGCCATCCTTAAAGACAAAGACGCAGAATGGTGATCCCAATTATATTCCTATCTAACTCACCATGCCAGCCTCTTAAAAAAAACAGATGGATATAAGAATTTACTACCACAAACTCACCCAAGTGTTAATCCCAATTGTAGGTACCGTGACAGGTGTGTTTTTTGCTAGAGCAGATTAGCATAACCTCAAATACATATGTTGTCACCGATCTAACAAATGCATTCTTTTTTTTTAAGATTGTATGTATGTATGTATGTATGTATGTATGTATTTATTTAACAGAGAGAGAGTACAAGCAGGGGGAGCTGCAGAGGGAGAGGGAGAGAGAGGGAGAAGCAGGCTCCCAGCTGACCAGGGAGCCCAATGAGGGGCTCTGATCCCAGGACCCTGGGAGCCAAAGGCAGATGCTAAACTGAGCCACCCAGGAGCCCCTAACAAATGCATTTTTTATTCTTAAACATCTGAACATTCTTCAGAATAGCATTTTGATTCACCATGTTGATGACATCTTGTTAATTAAGGACCAATCACTCACTTGGTGTTAAGTGTACCACACTGGACCTCTTATGTCCTGGAAGGGTTAAAAAATCAGTCTTCCATGCAACTTATAATACTCTTAGCTTTGCCTTTCCTGCTTACCAGGCTCACCTTTACAGTTCTCAAGGGTTCAGAAGATATCTAATCCAATCACAGTGGATCCCTCATATCATTGCCTCTGACCAAAGGAAGTATTTATAACAGAGATATGGCAGTGGGCACATAAGGATGAGATCCACTTGTCCTAGCAAATACTGCCACCCCAAAAGCCACTGACCTGACACAGCTTCTTAAAGGGTCAGCAGAGGTGCAAGCTTGTGGGAGTTGATAAACTATGCAGGTGGGACACATTTTCCATATGCTTTTTACCATAAATTACCAACCATAAGATATTGCTATTCCTCATTAGGTAGAACACCTGGGTCTGGAAACCAAAAAGGGTAAGAAGTATAGTCTTGTTTTCTATCCTTCTAATACTCACTCACAGTACTCACTACAGCTTAGGCTGTAGAAGCCCTAATTCCTGGGGGGAGTCAGGTACTTCTGCCAGAGGATGCAATAATAGCCCCATTAAGCATGAAGCTATGGCTACCATACTGTTATTTCTAGTTCCTTGTACCCACAGACCTTCAAGCAAAGGAATTAACTTACTGGTAAGATAACTGGTGCTAACCATCAGTGAGTGATAAGACTATTACTACAAAACAGCAGCAAGAAAGAATATGTTTGCCATCAGTTAACTCACTGATATTTCACTCACTGATATTTCTTTTGGATGCCCCATTTTAATGGTAAATGGATAAGTGCCTCAGCTTCAGCCTGAAGAGATCATTAATGAGGAATAAAAGGTTCACCTACAGAGGTAAGCCACCCAAACCAGCAGAGCTGCTAGCCAGTATGAAGGGAATCTTGAAAAGGTATGGAGGAGGGGAAAATGAGTATTACGGAGGGCCCTGAGACCAACCGCAGTGGGGAGAAAGGAGATTGTAAATAATCCTACTAACCTGTATATTATACTTTTTCCTTGGAGATGAAATGAAATGGAATCCTGAAGAATCTGAACCAGATGGAGGGAACTTGCTGTTAGAAACATGCAGATCAAAATGACACGAAGTGGGGGCTCTAATGGATACTAGGATACACCACAGCTGCCGAATACTAGCTGCTGACAACTCAGAGCTGAGTCTTCCTCCTGGAATTTCCCTTGCCAGGTCAGCCTGTGCTTAAAGAATAGCTGAAGCTGGGCTGCAAAGGCCCAAACCTCTTGTCTCAGTTTTGGACAGCTCAGCCCTTGAATCAGCTGAGACCTTTGTATCACAGTTTAACTTCACACTTCACTCAGTCCTGCTTCCCTCACTTACATACACTTTGTTCCAACTACACCCCCAAAAACGTCCTGTGTACAAATATTTAATTCAGAATCTTTTTCCCCCCTAAGGATCTCAGTCTAAATACCCTCTAACTTAACATCTATGAAGGAATTACATATAAATCTCATGTAGATAGTAAACATGCCTAAAGGCAAGCCATGTACTTTATGAAACATGCTGTCACTATAGATCTCTTTCATTCCTGAATGAGCAAACAGGAAAAAGAATAGCAAAAGGAAACGCATAAAATAATACTACAGAGAGATGGGAATGAAAACACATCCAAAGATTCAGAAGAAGATGATAGCACTGAAATTATTTATAATCAAAACCAGAAGAAATTTTAGAAAGTTGCTTGGTTTATTGCAGAGTATGTATTGATTTTTAATTTGAAAGGAAAATCCAATAAAGTATACAAATAAAAGAACAAAGAAGTATTTTTTTTTCATTTTCTATGGCTTGCAAAAATAATATGACCTACAGAAAACAGTGGCACAAAGCTGGTTATATCTGGATAATTTCATCTACTCTCAAAACTTCAACACAGCTTATCTTTCTGAATACCAAATCAGTTTATCTTGCCCACACCTTCGCCTGAGCTTCAAACTTTGATACACAACTGTCTACCTTATATCTCCACCTGAATATCCAGGAGGCATCTCAAAGTCAAAATTTACAAAACTAAATTATTTCTTCAACATTTCAATGTCTCCCCATTTCTTCTCAAACTGCAATTCTTCTCTTTTCATTTTTATATCGGCTGATACCAAAATATACAACTGCTGTAAAAATCTGAATCTTGTTCTTGACTGTGGGTTTCTTCTCATCTTCTATATCTTATTATTTTCCAATTCTAGCCAATTTGCATTCGTTAATGTCTCCTCTTCCTTCTCCCCCATATACCACAGGGAATGAGAGCATCTTATCATTTAAACAGAAGTACTACAGCAGCATCCTTAGCTAGATACTTGTTTCTGGCTCTTTATTCAACATATCTCTTACATACATACCACCACCATGAATTTTCACCCTGATCAAAATTGTTTAGTGATCCTCCATTGCTTTCAGAATAAAAGATTCCTTAGGATTCCATAAAAGACCCTTTATTATTCAGTGCTTGACTACCATCCCATCTCTATGTCTCACCACCCACCTCCCATAGGATTATTTACTGTTCATGCTTTGAATCTCACAACTACTTTTCCATCTGGCTTCAAGACTCAACTCAGATACCTTCTTTTTGGAAACTTCTCTAACCCACTAGATGCAAAATTGGTAAATTTACCAAAAATCAGTGTTTCCATCTATTTTCTTCTTTTTTATTCCTATAACACTTAAGACAGTCCCTTCTCCAATGAACCCCAACACTTCTATATGCTGTACAGATTTCATTCATTCTGAAAATAGACTATTAAATACAGATGAAAACTATAAATTACATTATTTTAATGTGTTTTAGCTAAAAGAAAGGTGATTTTCCAAAATCCTGTGATATCTTCTTATTTTAGTCAAATTATTTTCTGACAATTAAAATATAAAAGCATAGAATGTTCTCCTGAAAATAGATCCATTTATATTTTAAGTTAAAAGAGAAAAGAAAAATAAAAAAGGCATGTGGGACCCATGTAAAAAATGGAGTCCTAGCCCATGTCTGGTTAATAAAGGATCTACTTTGTCTTGGTGTTACTCTTTGTAATTTGCAAATTGAAATCATGTAGTTGAATTACAAATAGTCAATACATGTCCAATAAATCATGTGATGTTGAATGGAATATCTCCTAAAACTTGAAACATTTAATTAAGCATAATTTTCATAAACTTCACTCAGAACATGTTTGCAACAAAACTCAGCTCATGCTTTGGAAATTCTGTATATTATTTCTAATTAAACCATTCTGGCAGACTGCCATATCAATTTAGGTTAGATTATTTTCCATTACACGTCCAGCCGTCCATCTTCTCAGTTAATGTACAAGTAGCAAAATGTTAAATGGAAAGGTTCAGTTTGACCCACCTGGATTCCACAGATATGACATTCTGATGTAAGCTGATAGACTCAAAATCAGAAATTATAGAACAAGTTTCCCCAAATCAAGAATACAAAGTACAGGCAAAGGGAAAATCCAGGAAAATGACTGAGAAGAGATTTACTGGGAGAGAGCGGTTGTTATAAAAAGGGAAAGAAGAAAAGATGATGGCATTCTTCAATGGGAAGAAACAGATGAGGAGTAACTCAGGTAGGTTAACCACTTAGGAAGAATAGCAAAGGTAGGTCTCCACTATATCTAGGACATAATAGTACATCCCTCTGAATGGGCGCCAAAATTTTCTGCATGTTTTTCTGAATCAAATATAGAACTCATAGTAAATTATCCTTATCTGAGGCCAATTTACATGCAGCAGAAAAGGACTACATAGAAAAAACACTAGAATCTCATACATGAGTGACTGCAAAGAACAAGAGAAAGTTAAGGAATGAAAGGGAAGCTCTCCTTTAATGAGAGGCACCAACACTAACCAGGGATGGTGATTACCAAATGAAACTCTCATATGTCAGAAACTGTCATATATAAACATGGCCTTGTCCACAGAGAAAGATGATGTCTTGGAAATCTCACATAAGAACCTCTACCCGTATTTGGCCTTCCTTCCTAGACTATTCTTCAAAGGACTCTACATGAGAGAGGGGAAAATAAATGGCATTAAATTAACTTCACATTTTATTTCCTGTGATTGGAAATTCTAAATACTGAGTTCAAACTGTGTTTGAAATTTTAAAACATTTTAGGAATTTCCATTATTTAAGAATGACTGGAAGTAATGAAACTTGTCTAATTTTTCACCAAAGGCCAGAGAAAAACTATCTCACTGAATAAATTTTAAGGAGGCAGAGGGAAGATAGAGTTGTGTGTTTATTACTGTCCTTGAGTCATGCTTATTAAGCACATCAATGATAATAACTTTACCCCTGCTCTCTCTTCTAACTTGAACCTCCCTAAGTCTTTGGCCCCATTCTATCAACAGTTTAAATTAATTAATTTCTTCCATGTTTAAAATAAAAATGAAATTTTTGCAACTTTTATTCCTGTTTATCAACTGCCTCAACTCCCTTCTCTTCAAAGTCAGGATTCTCTAAAGAAGAGGCATTTATATTCTTTGCTTCCATCTCCTCACTTTCCATGCACCGCTCTCATCAACACCAGATATATAACTCTCATATATAAAACTTCCTTTTCACAATTCCCATTTGTATATGTTTTTTAAAGATCTTATTTATGTATTTATTTATTTAAGAGAGAGACAGCGAGCACAACTGGGGTGAAGGGCAGAGGGAGAAGCAGACTCCCCGCTGAGCAGGGAGCTCAATGTGGGATTCGATCCCGGGACTCTGGGACCATGACCTAAGCTGAAGGCAGACGCTTAACCCAATGAGTCACCCAGGTGCCCCCCATTTGTATATTTAACAGAGCATTTAACCCTAACATTTTTAAAAGAAATTATTTCAGTAAACTTGCCTCGCTACAGTTCTTCACATTTTGAGATGGCAACTCTCTTCTCCATCGGCTAAAACTCTTGATGCCATTCTTGTCCCCTATCTTTGTCTCAACTCTGTATCTAATCCATCAGTAAATTCTATTCTCTGCCTTTAAAGTGCATCTAGATTTCTGCCATTTCTTGTCAATTCTACTGTAAACAGTCAGGTGTGAAACATCATTATATCTTAGTAACTTTCTAATTCAGAGGATGGCCAATGTTTTCTCTCAAGAATCAGATGCGTTAGACATTTTAAATAAGTATTTTTACTAATGTATTTACTAATTTACTAATATATTTACTATACTATACTATACTATACTATACTATAAATATATTGAGGAACATTGAGTCAAAAACCAAGGATATAATGTAAGTACGATGTAGTAAGAGAGGAAATACTTTTGACAAAATTAGACATATAATATTGAGTACATTTTTTGTAATATATATCTAATAATGACAAAATTGGAATTCTCTTCCTGTTAGTATTCTCTATCAATAATGTGATCCTCAATGTTATACATAAAAAAAAAAAAAAAAAGATGCTTGGGGTCCCTGGGTGGCTCAGTCAGTTGAGTGTTGGATTCTTGGTTTCTCTCAGATTCTGATCCCTGGGTCATGGGATCTAGCCCGCCTCCAGCTCCATGCTCTCCACTTAGGTGCAGAGCCTGCTTGCAATTCTTTACCCTCCGTCTCTGTTGCCCTCTGCTCCTTCCCCTGTTCATGCTCTCTCTCTAATAAATAAATAAAACCTTTTTTTAAAAAAAGATTCTTAGCTCAAAACCTTACAAAAATAGGCAGTATATCAGATTTGACCTCTGGAATGTAAATTAGTTTTCTAATTCTACCCTTGTATCTCCGGAGTCTTTTCACCATATAGCAGCCAGAACATTCCTTTCTAAAATGTAAATCATAGGGGTGCCTGGGTGGCTCAGTCAGTTAAGTGTCTGCCTTTGGCTCAAGTCATGATCTCAGGGTCCTGGGATCGAGCCCCACATTGGCTCCTTGCTCACCGGGGAGTCTGCTTCTCCCTCCGCCTCTCCCCACCACTTGTGCTCTCTCTCTCTCGCAAATAAATAAATAAAATCTAAAAAAATTAAAAAATAAAATAAAATGTAAATGATAACTTGCCCCTCTTCTTCTTAAACTCCCTACTGGTTACTCATCTTAGAATAAAACACAAAGATTTGACAATATCCCGAAAAGTCCTAAATGATTTTTACTATTTTTTTTATATGGACTTAATTCTTTAAGCAATTTTTTAGGAAACATTTTTAGGTTCACAGCAAAATTGAGGGGAAGGTATAGAGAGTTCCTATGTATTTCCTGGACCCCACATGCATAGCCTCCTCCTATTATCAACATCCTCCACCAGAGTAGTACATTGATTACCACTGATGAACCTCCATTAACACATCCCAAAGTCCATAGTTACATTAGGTTTCACTCTTGGTATTGTACATTCTTTGTATTTGGACAAATGTATAATGACATGTATTCACCAATATAATGCAGACTATGAGCACTGCACAGAAATTCCTCTGTGCTCTCTATCCTGCTCCTGTTTGCCAATACTATGTTGTCTTTATTACTTCAGCTTTACAGTAAGTCTTTAAGTCAAATAGTGTCAGTCCTCTAACTTTGTTCTTCTCTCTCATATTGTGTTGGCTATTCTGGGTCTTTTGCTTCTCCATACAAACTTCAGAATCAGTTTGTCAATATCTACAAAATAATTTGCTGGGATTTTGATGGGGATTACATTTTATCTATAGATCAAGTTGGGAAGACCTGACATCTTGACAATACTGTCTTCCCATTCATGAACATGGAATATCTCTTCATTTATTTGGTTCTTCTTTAGTTTCATTCATCACAGTTCTGTAGTTCTGCTCATAGGTTTTGCACAGATTTTGATAGATGTATACATAAGTGTTTCATTTGGGAGACTCCTACTATTTTATGGTAATGGAATTTTATTTTCAAATTTTATTTGTTCATTTCCAGTATATAGGAAAGAAACTGACTTTTTCATATTAACCTTGCATCCTACAACCTTGATATAATCACTCATTAGTGCTAGGAGGTTTGTTTTTTTTAATTCTTTGGATTTTCTACATGGGCAATTTTATTATTTGTGAAAAAAGACAGTTTTATTTCTTCCATTCCAATTAACATACCTTTTATTTCCTTTTCTCACCTTATCGCATCAGTAAAACTTCTAAAATGATGTTGAAAAAGAGTGGTGAGAAGGGACACTTGCCTTATACCTGATCATAATGAAAAGGTTTCTAGTTTCTCACCATTAAGTATGATGTGACCTATAGTTTTTTGTAGATATTCTTAATCAAATTGAGAAAATTCCCTTCTACTCATAGTTTGCTGGGAGTTTTTATCATTACTGAGTGTTGGATTTTGTCAGATGCTTATTCTGCATCTATAGTTACAATCATATGATTTCACTTTTTTAGCCTGTTGATATAATTAATTACAGTAATTGATTTTTGAATGTTGAACCATCCTTGTATATATCTGAGATAAATCACACTGGACTCTAATGGATAATTCTTGTTCTCTTTGGGGATATGATTTACTCATATTTTGTTGAGAACTTCTACATCTATATTCATGAGACATATTGGTCTGCAGGGTTCTTTTCCTGTAATGCCTTTCTCTGGTTATGGTTATGGTAGTGCTGGCCTCAAAGAATCAGTGAGGAAGTATTCTCTCTATATTTTCCTCTGAAAGCAATTGTAGAGAATTGATATCCTTTTGTCCTTTGATATTTGGTAGAACTTACCAGTGAACCCGTCTGTGCCTGAAGCTTTCTGTTGGAAAGTTAAATGACTAATTCAATTTCTTTAATAAATATATTACTATTCAAATTGTACACTTCTTCGTGTGTGAGTTTTGGCAGACTCTTTCAAGGAACTGGCCCAGTTCGTCTAGATTATGAAATTTGTTAACATAGTTTTTCATACTATTTATTATCCTTTTTAATTTCCACGGGTTCTGTAATCCTTTCATTTCTGATATTAGTAATTTGTGTCCTCTCTTTTTTTCTTAGTCTGGCAAGAGGCTTGTCAATTTTGTTAATTCTTCCAAAGAATCAGCTTTAGGTTTTATTGATTTTCTCTATTTCCCCTTTCAATTTCATTGCTTTCTGTTCCAAATTTTATTATTTATTTTCTTCTGCTTATTTTGAGTTTGATATTGTTTTGTTTTGTTTTAGTTTCCTATGGTGGAAACAGAAACTATATTCTTTTCTGATATATATATATTCAATGCTATAAATTTTCCTTTAAGCAGTGCTTTCACTGAATTTCACAAATTTTGATAAGGCTGTGGTTTTCATTTGGTCCATTTTAAAATGTTTTTAAGTTTCTCTGGAGACTTCTGTTTTGACCTTTGTGTTATTAGAAATATGATGTTTAACCTCCACGTATTTGGGGATTTTCTAGTGTTCAGCTACTGAATTCTAGTTTAATTCCATTGTGGCTTGAGAGCAGACATTGTATGTTTATTCTTTCGAATTTGTTAAGGTATGTTTTATGGCCCATTACGTCATCTATTTTTTTGGTTAATATTCCAATCAAGTGTGAAAAGAATGTACATTCTGCTGTTGTCAGATTAGTCAACAGATGTCAATTATACCCAGTTGATTGATGGTGCTATTGCACTCAAATATGTCTTTTCTAATTTTCTGCCAGCTGGAATGGCCCATTTTGAAAAAGGGGTGTTGAAGTCTCCCACTATGATAGTGGATTCATCTATTTCTCCTCGCAATTCTATTGGTCTTTGCCTCATAGTGTGATGCTCTGTTGTCAGGCACATACTCAGTCAGAATGATGCCTTTTGGAGAACTGACCTCATTATCATTACGTAACGCCCTTCTTTTTCCCTGATAATTTTCCCTGTTTTGAAGTCTTCTCTGTCTGAAATTATTTACTACTTGTGCTTTCTTTTGGTGTTAGGATGATATATTTTTCTGCATCCATTTACATATATATACATAAAATATATTATTTATATATTATATAATTATATATAAGTATTATATATAGTATTTATAATTACTTATATACATTTTTATATATGTTATATTTATATATATTTAATGTGTGCTTCTTGGAGACTATATCTATATGACAGATAGATAGATAGATAGATAGATAGATAGATAGATAGATAGATAGATAGAGTTTTTTGATACAGTATGACAATCTCTTTTAAATGGAACATTTAGACCGCTGACATTTAAAGTGATTATTGATATAGCTGAACTGATATCTACCATACTTGCCACTATTTTCTATTTATTGCCCTTGTTCCTATTTTTGTCTTCTACTTTTTCCTGTGGTATTAACTGAACATTTTGTATGATTTCAATCTCACTTCTTTCTTAGCATATCAGTTATACTTTTTTTGAAACTTTTTTTTTGGTGGTGACCTAGAGTTTGCAAAATACATTTACAAGTAATTAAAGTCCACTTTCAAGGAATACTATTCCACCTCATTGGGTAATATGAGTATCCTATAATAACCAAATAATCCTAATTCCTCCCTCCCATCCCGTGTATCACTGCTGTCTTCATTTCACTTATTTAGAAGTATACACTATTTGTTAGTCCGAGAAAGTCTATTTCTCCTCACTTTTGAAGAAAAATTTGCAGGGTACAGAATTCTAGCCAGTGATATTTTCTCTCAATATGTTACATATTTCACTCCAAACTCTTCTTGCTTGCATGGGTTTCCAAAAAGTCAGGTGTAATCCTTATTTTTGTTCCTCTATAGGTAGTGTTCTTTCCCTCTGACTCTTTCAAGGTTTTTCTTATCTTTGATTTTCTATAGTTTGAAACGATATGCCTAAGTATAGTCTTGTTTATTTATCTGTTGGCCATTATCCAACTGTTTGCAGCAGTTTTCTGATCTGTGGTTTGGTGTCTGATATTAATTTGGAGAAATTCTCAGTCACTATAGTTTCATATATTTTTTTGGTTCTTTTATTTCTTCTTATAGAATTCCCATTACATATATGTTAGACCTTTTTCCAGTTGTCCTACAGTCTTTGGATATAGTTCTGGAGGGTTTTTGTTTGTTTTTATAGTCTGTGTTCTCTTTGCTTTTCAGTTTTCAAAGTTCCTATTGAGATGTCCTCAAACGCAGAGATTATTTTCTCAGCCATGTCTAGTCTATTAATAAGCACATCAAAGTCCTTCTTTACTTCTGTTACAGAACTTTTATTCCCTTTTCTTTTTAATTCCTTCTTAGGATTTCTATCTCTGCTTATATGCTCATCTGTTCTTGCATGCTATCTACTCTATTAGAAATCTTTCCCATTCGTTATTTGTTATCTTTTACTCTTCCTACCTTTTACATGGCCTCCTTGGTATTTCTAGAACATACCACATTCTCTCCAATTTTGGGGATTTCCCACTGGCTCTTCTCTCTAGTTGGAACTGTCTTCTAGTTGTATATATAATAACATTTTTTCCTCCTTCAATGAGTCTCTTCTCAAATAACTCCTTTTTTTTTTTAAGATTTTATTTATTTATATGAGAGAGAGAGCATGAGCGGGGAAGGAGGAGAGGGGCAGAAGGTGAGGGAGAAGTAGACTCCCCACTAAGAAGGGAGCCCAAACTGGGGCTTGATCCCAGGATCCCAGGGCCCTGAGATCATGACCTGAGCCAAAGGCAGACACTTAATCAATTGAGCCACCCAGGCGCTCCTCAAAACCTCCTTCCTAATGATTCTTATCTCAGCCACCTCTTTAAGATAGTGGCCTACCAACCCTGCCCTCTAACACTCCTGGTCCTGCTTACCTAGGGCCATTAATATTTTCCCCATTGCACATATCACCTCTAATATACTCAATGACTAATTTATTCAATACATTTATTTTTTATCTATCCTAACAAAGGGAGAAAGGCTCTTCTTTGGTTTTGTTTGCTAATGTTTCCCAGGAACTTAAAACAGTGCCAGGAACACAGCAGTTTCTCAGTAAATGTTTGTTGAATGAACAAATTAATATTTTAGTCTATTTCATATGGGCTTTTTCCCAAAGCACCAAAACTATACTCATTTACTAAGAGACCATAGATTGAGACAATTTATTCCTTACCTTATTAAACCATTCTTTTTGAAATAGTTTATTTCATTGGTTTCATATTCTAAGTTTCTATTTTTTCTACCAATCTCTGAGCATACACCTTCTATGCATATGCGTTGTTTCTAAATTACATATGTGTACATAGCGATGTATATCTATATCTGTATGTGTGTGCGTGTTAATAAATTACATATATACTCTTTATCATAGAACCCTGATATCAGTCTTCTAACCAACTCACGAGCTTCCTCTCATGTTACTGCTTCTTCAGTTTCATGTGTTAGTCAAAATATCAGACACTGGCCATCAATTCAGTAAATAGTCTACATTCTGAAGGGCAGCTCCCAAACTCCACAAAGTATTGTCCTCAAGCTGGCTTTCAGCTGAGCCTTAAACAAATTACTGTACTACTTTATCACACTGGCTGTTTTAGAATGATGATTCATTTCATAGTATCAAGCCATCATGTGGTTATTTTCTTTTTTAAAGGCTTTCAAATCAGCTAGCAACAGCCAGGCTATCCCTCAATATTTATACTTATTCTTTTTATACTTATTTATACATATTGATGAAGTACCACAGCCACTGCAAAAGACAACACTTCACCTTTCACCTGTACCCATCCCAATCAACCACAAGTGAAAGCAGGCAAAATTTTTCCATATTACTTCTTGCCAGGAATCATCACTTCTGACAGGAATTATTATGGCTACTTGACTGGTGAATAATTTAGCTCCACAACCCCATTCTAAGTGTCTGCTATTTAAAAGTATTTATGGTGCTTATTATCTTAGCCTGGGTTTCCCCCAAGAGCAGCACCTAGAGTAAAGATTTATGTATATGTAGTCTATTTGCAAATGTAATCCTGGAGAGGAGTGGAGCAGAGTCAGGGATGTGGAAAAGGGAAATAGTTACCAGCTCATATCTCCTATTGGTCACCCCAGCATTGCTCCCAATGCCTTAAGTCCCCTTCACTTTTGAGTTCTGCATATATGACTGGCAGGTGTGTTCGTGTACCTGAGATGACAGTAGGAAAGCAAAGACAAGCAAGTTGTGGCTACAAAACAATCAGGTTGCACAAATCAGGTTGCTGTTTAAAGCCTGTGTGGAACTAGACGCCGTAGCAGTAGCTGCAATAGGATAAGGCCTAGAGGACAGGATACTGTATACAAAAAAGAACCAATGCACTGCTTACTACAAACTCTATTAAATATTTAGGTGTTTTATGTTTTGTTCTCCAACTTGACATATTTCTGTGAAGCTTAGGTCATCCTTGTTCACTGCTATTGTGTATTAATGCCTAGAACCGAGTATTTTTAAAAAATATAGTTCTGTTCAATGACATTTTAGAGAAATGAAATAAGACAGCAAAATTACTTTTATTCTAAATTCTCCAGTACAACTGTTTTTAAAAATATTTTCCTTACTCTTATATAAAATGTAATTTCCTCTGATAATACTAATCAGCTATTTGCTGAAAGATTTAAAACGTTAAATTTTAGGGGCGCCTGGGTGGCACAGTGGTTAAGCATCCGCCTTCGGCTCAGGGCGTGATCCCGGCGTTATGGGATCGAGCCCCACATCAGGCTCCTCCTCTATGAGCCTGCTTCTTCCTCTCCCACTCCCCCTGCATGTGTTCCCTGTCTCGCTGGCTGTCTCTATCTCTGTCAAATAAATAAAGAAAATTAAAAAATAATAAATAAATAAATAAATAAATAAATAAATAAATAAATAAATAAAATGTTAAATTTTAAACAAAATAGCATATATTTTTATAAGAGGTACAGAATAATTTAAAGTATTTTAAGCTTGAAAAAAGTAAAAAACAAAATAAAGTATCTTAAGCTTGAAGAAATAAAAACACCTTATGAATATGCACTTATAGCACTATTTTTCTAAAAAAAAATTAAAAACTAAATCTTACCTCTTATGGGCTCTCATAGGTAATAAGGATAAATAATATATTTATCTAGAATTCCTCCCAAAAAAGTGTATTATGTTTTCTTAAGGTATATTGAATGCACTACAGGTATCAGAGGCATCTTAAGAAATTTACTTTGGGGATAATTTTATTCATGCATTTATTAGAGACCAGGATGTTTGATTTAACCCCATGACTTTACATACAGGATATTATTATCATTTGTACTCTTTGTACAAGGTTCTGTATAATGGGGTTTTGTTATGTCAACACAGTATATGACTTCTGCACTTCCACGGTATATAAAAAGCTTCACTCTACCAGCTGCCTATTATCCACCCACAAAATGAACATTCTGCATTCTGCTGTGCAAAGTTATCAATATTTAACCAAAACTGACAGGACACTTGAAAACCAAGTGAACCAAGACTCATTGTGGGCAACCTGAAGGTCTTCTTTACATGACATACACACCATAATAACCAGTGATCTATACAACTATAATGTGCTTGGGTCACTCAAACAAATGGGGACAAAGTTTTGGCTTTCATGGGTAGAAATACTGCTTTAACTCGGGGAGTTTGAACCAGAAAAGAAGTTAACTGCATTTGAAAAAGGTTTGAGAATTATATTCTCCTGTGACCTTGTGGATTTGCACACTGAGGCATTATTTCCACAGAGATCAGTACCATAAAGGACCCCCAAAGGCTATACTGAGTAGTAAGTTTAAAATCATATAAAAGTAAAGCAGTCAAATTTATGCCAGTTTAGCATTCCGTTAAGAAAAGCTTCTATAAAACCTCACTTCCCTTTATAAGTAGAAATTGCCAGGAGAACTAAGAGCATGTAAGTGAGTGGGAAAGGTTAATGAATATGAGATATGGACCAAAATGCACTGAGTTTGATATGCTGAGCACTAGTTTTCCAAAAGGAAAAATGACCCTACAAAAATATTTCCAGTCTAACTACGAAATGGAAAAGCAACAACACAATGCTACCAAATGATCTGTACCCCAAGATGAGCTACAGAAACCTTCCTCATTTACTTAAAACACTTTTTTTCTTCCGTCAGTCACTTATTTTTTTCTACTCTGTTTACTCTTTCATTTTAAAAAAGGGGATAGAGCTGATTTGAGACACACAAGTCTTCTGCCCTCTTGAAGCTTTCTCATGTTTTTAACTTTTTCCTGGACTGCAGTTGCCTGTTTTTACACTATTTGCTTCCAGTCCCACCATTTCAGTAATATCTGGACTTCCCAGATGATCTATTAGATTTTGATTTGCAGGTCTCTCTTCCTGGCACAGTTTGCCATTCTAGTTTTGTTAACTCCTTTGATTTCAGTTGAACAAAAAACAAACAAACAAACAAACAAACAAAACAACAACAAAAAATCCATCATCACTGTAGTGCTAGCTGCAGCCACAGAAATCTGACTGGCTATGCGTTGTTCTCCCCCAACCATCTGGCATCGAATACTGAGCACTGACTACATACCAAGCAATAGAGTTTGTATTCATTCTACCTACATGTCAATTTCAGAAGACAAAATTTACTGGTCTTAGTATTAAACTACTTTCTAGATTGAAATCCCAATTGTTTTAATGAAATATCAGGGCCAAGGTAATAATAAAAATAACTATTTCATTTTTTAGTTTGTAGGAAAAAAATTAGTGTTTCTCCCAAATTATTTCTTGAGCATTTGATTATTTTTAGAATCTATTATCAAAAACGTGCTACAATGACAAAATATTTTCATGTTATGGTGAGAAGATCAGCTTTTCTCTCCTCTGTTAAGCACTACCAAAATAATGCAATTCACCTTGTTATTTTTTGTCTGCATGTTAAAAATATTAAACAAAATATAGGGTAAACAAAACTTACAAGTGTCCATAGTTGCAGTTTTATTCTCTTACCATTACAGAACAATAGTGTCTCAAATCTGCAAACAACTTTTCTTCGTGACTGATGTCACTACTATTTAGCCCTTCGAGGTTAGCATTTATTGATTTTCCTTTTACTTTGATTGGATCTTACCTACCTCGGTGCTTCAGTAAATTGAAACCTTCTGCAGTTCATGGAAGAAAGTTAAGAGCAAGGCTATGAGAAAATGTACACTGACCTCAATTTGTTTCAGACTATATTGGTAAAATCATTGTCACTGTATTGCAGAAGTGACCTTAACTGGATTTGTGTAAATTCAATCCACGATATTCTAGACAGCTGATGGAAGCCTGGCCTTAAGTGTAACAATTAAGATAGTTTTAAAATTAAAAATACAAATATTTGTGGCTGTTTTATAAAAATATTTTAACATTTCTCACACACATTAACTTCTATACATTCATTAAATCAATTTAACAATTTATGTAAATATCTATTGTGTGTTGGGCAATGTGCTTGTTGTAGGGGGTTACAAAACAAAATGTAATGTGGTTCACAAAATAGCAAAGGCTGCACTATAAAGTTAAAAGGATGTAATGTAAAGTTAATTAAAATTATGATGTATTATAACCAACTACAAACATTATGAAAACTGTAGTAGCACACATTAAAAGGTTACCTTATAAATTTCTGGGCAAGCTGAGGTTCCTTTGTGAGTAAAATGGGAGTCGTTCTGAGAATTATGCTGGAACAACAAGGGTAAACAAATTGTACACAGAAACTGAAATAATGGGCACACTAGCCTGGCAGAAGTGGAAGACTCTACAAGGAACTTACACTTGAACCGCGAGCTACTCAAAGACAGACAGTGGGCAAAAAGGAAAGGAAATTCAAGGCATACAGCACCTAGCTCTGAGAAGCAGCTTAATAGGAAAATGACTCGGGGAATGTGATGAATAGAGTAAAAGATATGGTGGCAGATACAATCTGGGAAAAATCAAGGCCAGACAGTGAAGCTTATTTTCTATCATGGTCATGTAATTTGATATTAAGGCTGCCCAAGTATCAGAAATAACTGAAAGCACAGCCAAGTTGCCAAACCTTGCTGCCCATTAGAATCAGTTAGTAAACTTTCAAAAACTCAGAAACCTAGGTTGCACACCATACTAAGTCAGAACGTTCACTGGTAGAATCCAGACTTCAGTGTTTTTAAAGATCCCAGGTTATTCTATTTTGCATCCACACTTGGGAACCACTGGCAAAAGCCAGATTTTAACTTATTCAGGGCATCTGGCAACTTCTGGAAAAATTACATAATAGTGTCCAATCATATGGGCCTTTTATATATTCCTCCAAAAAGCCAGACAAGAATTCGAACACATTTATAAAGCCTATTTATTGTGACTGAAACACTCTTTAAGAAGATATTTCGCATGACACTCTCCAACTTTATTCAAATTTCTGTTCAATGTCATCTCTCCAGACAGATATAACCTGACAACCACATCTAAAATAATCCTTTATCCAATAATACAAATCTGTCTTATTACTTATAGTTATTTGATATTATACCATGTATTTATTTAACTCTTTACTTTCTGCCACAGATATTACTAGAATATAAGCTCACTGATGGCAAAGTTGTCACTGACAAGTTTACTTTCGTATCTCTAAATAGTGGCTGGCACACAGTAAGTACTCAATTAATTCTTGCTAAATGAGCGAATTATTCTGAAAGTCAGGGAGGATAAAAGTCTCAGTGTATAATTAGAATGTTTCCTTCAAAAAAAAAAAAAAGGACGAACTCTCCATCATTAACCCTATGTTTTATTATTTCTCTGTATTTGAAACTGATGTGAGGAAATAAACTTTGTTTTCTTCTCAAAGCATTGTATTCAATATAATGGAGCTTTGAAGTTATAGAAATAATCTATAACCCTTTGCTGATTTGCTGAATTTGTGGCACATTGTTTGTTTTTACCAAAAATTAACTGAAATGGGGGCGCCTGGGTGGCACAGCGGTTGGGCATCTGCCTTCAGCTCAGGGCGTGATCCCGGTGTTGTGGGATCGAGCCCCACATCAGGCTCCTCCGCTATGAGCCTGCTTCTTCCTCTCCCACTCCCCCTGCTTGTGTTCCCTCTCTCACTGGCTGTCTCTATCTCTGTCCAATAAATAAATAAAATCTTTAAAAAAAAATTAACTGAAATGAAAGCTGCATGACCCCCAAGTGATAAGCCCCCTCACACACGCACACGAATCTGGTGTTTTGAACCCATGTGACAATCCTCCCCACTATTTTTAATGGGTACTGCAATTTTATTTATTTCCAACTTCCAGATCTTGAGAATTCAATATAGCCTCTGTAGCAATAAAATGAAAATTAAAATAATCAGAAGTATACAAATCCAGTTTTTATAATTTAGTATTTTTCTCCCTTTATGAATTTGGATGCTCTGAGATCAGTTGACAAACTCAGCCCAGTCTGCTTGGGATTTTCCCAGTTTTAACTTTCTAAGTACCTTGTCCAGCACAACTTCTCAGTTCTGAGCAAGCTGAAATTACTGATTACACCAATACTTTACTCATGATAGATGGAAGCAAGAAAAAAATGGCTTCCTTTCAGGTAACATCAATTTATTTGCCTTGCCTCTATGGGTGAACACTGAATTGAAAGGTGTGACTTCCTGAGCTCCCTAGGTCAAAAAACCATCTAATTCTTCAGTACAGCTTCAAATATTGGTAATATGAGAAACATGCAAACATTTCAATTTGGACTATTAAAATAGTCTACTTAGTATTATAAAACGCTATCACATGGAGAGGGAAATGGTGACATAAATATTTGCATAAATATTTATATTTACTTGTGAAAAAAAAGAAATTTTCTGTCAGGCTGAGACATAAAGAGGGCTCTGAACAAAGGAGAAATAGATTCAAACCAAACAATCATGGGCAGGACAGTCACCCATCATTCCATTACTTCCGCAAAATCTTTTAAGAACTACAATTACCAGAATAGTTTTGGACATGTATTAAATTTGCCTTGGTGACTGAAATCAATTTTTGTCTTGCATTTTACCATTTCTCTTTTTTATATTTGAGATTGATGTGAAGGGGAAAAAATTAGGATAAATTAGGTGAATTATAAAATTCATTTAAAATGTACACGTCTGTATGTATATAAATACACATATGAATGCATTTGTACACATATATGTATGCATACATTATTTATTTAACATCTTTACCCAACCCTAAACCTCACATATTTCTGTAAACCATATACAAATTCTGGTTTCTCTGAAACAACTGAATTGACATCTCTAGAGATCAACTTCTTTCAAAGCAATATGACTGATCTACTCAGTATAAGTAACTATTTCCTAGTAATAAAAAGCTCAGGCCCATGTGCCTTTACCATTATCCAAACAAAATGAAGTGAACACAGCCTTCTCTTCTACTCCCTCAGGAAAATGGGAATCTTGCTTTTCCTCCCCTGAGACATTTTCTACCTTCCCTTTCCATTCCTGAGATCAAGGCTTTACAGTCTTTTATTTTTTTAAATATTTTATTTATTTATTTATTTATTTATTTATTTATTTATTTATTTATTTGACAGAGATAGAGACAGCCAGCGAAAGAGGGAACACAAGCAGGGGGAGTGGGAGAGGAAGAAGCAGGCTTCCAGCGGAGGAGCCTGATGTGGGGCTCCATTCCATAACGCCGGGATCACGCCCTGAGCCGAAGGCAGACACTTAACGACTGCGCTACCCAGGCACCCCGAGGCTTTACAGTCTTTATCAGGTGTATCAAATTCTTTCTTGGTCGTAAAACACATTTAGTCAAATTTTAAAAAATAAACATTACACAATGTATGCTTTTAGAAGACAGTAAATAACAGAAAAATAGCTAGAAATTCCCCCCAATACTTGGGAATGAAACTTTCTCTTCCAAATTACACTTGGGTCAAGAAGTCTCAAAAAGTTTTCAAATATTTTGAAAAAAGTGAAAACAAAAACACAACCTATCAAAATTTGTGGACTACGGTAAAGGCAATGCTTAGAAGTAAACCTACAGCATCAGATTGCCTATTAGAAAAGAAAAAAAAAGAGATTTAAAGTTAATTAGCTAAGCTTCTACTCTGGAACCAGAAAAAAAGAAGAGCAAATTAAATTCAATGTTAAGCATAAGAACAGAAACAAAATCCAAGAGCACAAATCAATGAAATTGAAAACAGGTACACAATAAAGAAAATCAATGAGACAAAAGGTGAGTTCTTTGAAAAGATCAATAAAATTGATAGCCCCCTGGAGAACTTAACCAAGAAAAAGCAGATAAGATACAAATCACTGGAACGCCTGGGTGGCTCTGTCTGTTAAGGGTCTGCCTTCAGCTCAGGTCATGATCCCAGGGTTCTGGGATCAAGTCCTACATCAGGCTCCCCGCTCAGCAGGGAATCTGCTTCTCACCCCCCTCCATGTGCTCTCTCTCTCTGACAAATAAATAAATAGAATCTTTAAAAAAAAAAAAGAAGATACAAATCACTGATAACAGAAATGAGAGGGACCATCACTAGTGATACCATGGACATTAATGGTTAACAAAAAAATACTATGAACAACTCTAGGTCCACAAATTCAAGAACAGATGAAATATACCAATTCTTTGAAAGAAACAATCAATCAAAAATTAATAAAAGATTAATGAATATGAATAGGCCAATATCTATTTAAAAATTGAACTGTAATCTTCCAAAATAAGAAGGTATGAGCCCAAATGTTCTTATTGGTGAACTCTACCAAAAAGTTAAGGAACGAATTCTACCACAAAGTTTACCATTTTTTTAAAAAATCTGATTTGGGAAATAGAAGCAGGGGGAACATTTCCTAATTCATTCTATGAGGCTACTACTGCCCGTATACCAAAGCCAAACAATAAATTTAAAAAAGGGGGGGGGACTACAATAACTCTCATGAACATAGATACAAAAACCCTCAACACAATACTACTGAATCAAATCCAACAATTATACACCATGATCAAGTAAGATGCATTCCAGGTATGCAAGGCAGGTTGATATTTTTAAAAATCAATTAATGTAATTCATCACATTAACTGGCTAAAGAGGAAACATCATATGATCACAGAAGTCCAGAAAAAGCACTTGACCAAAAAAAGAAAGAAGAAGTAAAAGAAAAGGCATTTCACAAAATCTAACATCCATTCAGGATAAAAAGTCCAAAAAACTAAAAATAGAGGTGAATTTCATCGACCTGGACATCTCCAAAATCCTACAGCTAGTATCATACTTAGGGTGAGAAACTAGAAGCTTTTTCACTGAGATCAGGAACAAGGCGAAGATGCTCCCTCTCACCACTCCTTCTCCACATTATAATGAGAGTCCTAGCTAATGAAAATAAACAAGAAAAGGAAATAAATATTGGGAAGAAAGAAATAAAACTGCCTCTGTTTGCATAGGACATAATTATTTATATAGAAAATTCAAAAGATTTGACAAAAATAAGAGCAAAAGAAATCCAATTGAGAAAGTATAGTCTTTTCCACAAATGTTCCTGAAACAACTGAATATCTGCCTTTAAAAATATTAATGCACAGGCACCTGGATGGCTCAGTCAGTTAAGCATCTGCCTTCAGCTTAGGTCATGTTCCCAGCATCCTGGGATCGAATCCCACCTTGTGCTCCCTACTCAGTGGCAAGTCTGCTTATCCCTCACCCTCTGCCCTCCCCCCCCCCCAGCTCATGCTCTTTACTCACCTGCTCACTCTCAAATAAAGAAATAAAATCCTTAATAAAAATTAATGTTGCCACAAACCATATGTCTTTCATGAAAATTAACTCAAAATAGATCATCGACCTAAACGTAAGTGGAAAACTATAAAACTTCTAAATGATAACATGTGGAGAACATAATGGAAAAAAATCTATGTGACCTTTTGACAATGAATTTTTTGATATAACACAAAAGCACAGTCCATGAAAGGAAAAACTGCAAAGCTAGGCTTCATTAAAATGAAAATTTTCTGCTCTGTGAAAGACACGGTTAAGAGAATTAAAAGATAAGCCACAACTGGAAGAAACTATTTATTAAAGACATAAATGTACAAAGAATTGTTGAAGCTCCCCCATAAGGAAACAAAGAACCCAATTAAAAAGTAGCAAAAACTCTGAGTGGACACCTCACCAAGGAAAATATGAAGATAGAAAATAAGAATAGGGAAAGATGCTCACCACCACAATTCTTCAGGGAATTGTAAAACAAAACAACAGTGAGATACTACTAGGAAACTATTAGAAGGCTAAGAGCAAGGAGCCCGATGCGGAACTCGATCCCAAGACCCCGGAATCATGATCTGAGCCAGAGGCAGATGCTGAAAAAAAAGCCACCCAGGTGCCCCGGAAGACAGTTTCTTAAATACACCTAAACATAATTTTACCACCTACTCCAGAAATCAGTCTCCTGTGTATCTGAAAACACATTCACACAAAATCATGCACACAAATATTTACAACACCTTTTTCCATAATTATCAAAATCTGGGAAACTCAGTATGTCCTTCAATTTAGGTGATGGACAAAGTGTGGTACATTCATATAATGGAATATTATTCAGCTACAAAAAGCAATGAGCTATCCAGTCATGAAAATACATGGAAGAACCTTAAATACATATCGCAGAGTGAAAAAACCCAGCCATATAATTTCCAGTATATGACATTCTGAGAAAGACAAAACTAGAGAGCAAGTGAAGGTGTCAGTGGTTGTTAGGGGCTGGGTGGCAAATGAAAGGACGCACAGTGGAACACAGGGACTTGGACAACAGTGCGCCTATTCTGGATGGTACCGGAAAGGCGCATACATGAACTCACGCACTGGCAAAATCATGGAACTGTACAACACAAAGAATGCACCATAACATAACCTATACTTCAGTTAATAATAATATATTCACATCAGTTCATTAAATGTAGCAAAAATACCACATCAAAGGAAGATGTTAGTAATAGAGGAAACTCTGGATTCAGAAAACAGAATATATGGGAAATCTTCACTCTGTTCAATATTTTGGTATACTTTAAACTGCTCTAAGATATAAAGTCCACAATTTTTTTAAAAAAAATGCTTCAGGGGCGTCTGGGTGGCACAGCGGTTAAGCGTCTGCCTTCGGCTCAGGGCGTGATCCCGGCGTTATGGGATCGAGCCCCACATCAGGCTCCTCCGCTGGAAGCCTGCTTCTTCCTCTCCCACTCCCCCTGCTTGTGTTCCCTCTCTCGCTGGCTGTCTCTATCTCTGTCGAATAAATAAATAAAATCTTTAAAAAAAAATAAAAAAAAAATGCTTCAATATGTTAATGTCTATAATTATAAAAAGAAATAATAATTAAAATATGGACTATGACCATCATGTTTGTCATTGCTGCCATTCATTAAACACTAAATTGCTGGAGAACCTTATAATTTGAAACTTGACAACAATTATGATTCATCATTGCTCTTAAGATAATGAACTATGGGGCGCCTGGGTGGCACAGCGGTTGAGCATCTGCCTTCGGCTCAGGGCGTGATCTCAGTGTTCTGGGATCAAGCCCCACATCAGGCTCCTCTGCTATGAGCCTGCTTCTTCCTCTCCCACTCCCCCTGCTTGTGTTCCCTCTCTCGCTGGCTGTCTCTGCCTCTGTCGAATAAATAAATAAAATCTTTAAAAAAAAAAAAAAGATAATGAACTATTTACTATGAATTCTATTTATTTCTCAATTTACCTATCATTTTACTAAGTTAGCTTTCATTGGCCACAATGAGGAAGAGAATGAGATACAGTTACTTCAAACTTTAGTCCCAAACTAAAAGTTAAAAAATTAAAGTATTCAAAATTTATAAGCAGGATATTCCATAAAAGCAGTGATTTATTTTCCATGCAGACTAATTAAAAAGTAAAATATTTATATAATAAAGTCCACAATATTTCATTAGTTTTGTTTTGTTTTTTTCCTTATTTGAATTCAGTAATAGTATCAATTATCCTCATATATAATTGATGGGTATTATAAATTTATTGTGTGTTTGTTACAGGAATATTTTATTTAATAATAAAATTTAGGTGTCTTTAAGTGAGGGGCAGAAGAAGAGGTAGTTGCAGCAGCAAAAATGGTGGGGTCTGATTGTTAGGGAGCAAAGATTCTTGAATAAGGTTTCTGACATGTTGAAGAATCTATCTGAATATCTCCCAATGGATGGAGAGAATTTAGAATCTGCAGAAAAATTAAAGGGATACAAAATGCAACCTAACTTACTGAAGCATTCACTGGTAGAGACAAACACTGTTTAGATACATGTAACATATTCATCAACAATTAAAATTCCTTTACTAAAAAAATTAGTTTTGTATACGTCAAAGCTTTTATGCATTACTATGGCTATAACTACATCTGATTCAGCTGCAATTTTATGCATATTACTACAGTCATAATTTCATCTGATCCAAAATGATTCACAATATTCAATGTTTAATCACGCATTTGCCTCTTTTGAACTTACACATTCACATACAAACAAAACTGAGACTACAAGAACAAAAACATCTATTTTCTATTGTACATTCTAATTGCTCCATGACAAAGGATTTTAATTTGTTTTTAATCTTAAAATTTTCACCTTTACTTTTATTTTCTTTCACCTGTTATATAAGATGGGACTCTAGCATCTCAAATCAAGTTATGTTCATCAACTAAAATCAGATTATGTCTCGTTGAAAGGAATATGATTGATGTAGTATGACAAGGGCAGCCAAATATGACACATCAGCTTCAAAATATTAAATGCCTTTGTGGATGAAAACAAAAATAAAATGCCTGTTTTTCAAGGGCTCAGAGAAATAAATTAAAGACTTCTCCATGATCAAAGCCAAAAATTTTATTAATTTATAACATTCCTAAGCAAAGAGATTCCAAATTCAAATATATAAAAAAATACAAAAATTAACAAGTGATCCTCATTAAAATACATTTAATCTAAGTTCAATTTTTAAGGAAAATATTAGAAGATAGTAAAATTAGAAAAAAATTTTAACAATAAATTAACATCCAGATAGGGGATATTTTTAATTAAATATATGCTACGATAAAACTACTCACATTTGACTTATTTTTCTGAACATCACCTGTTTCTAGCCTTATTTCATTATGTGCTTTACTTTATGAATTACATGCAAAAGTTAGTACTTTGTAGGAATTACATAAAAACTTAAATGAAAAACAAAAACGTTTTTAAAATAGTGGCATCACACAGTTTTAATTACTGTGGAAACTGCTCTAATTGTAAGATTTTTTCTTGAAATATATATATACATATATATGTGTGTGTGTATATATATGTACCTGTATAAAT
This sequence comes from Ursus americanus, assembly GCF_024610735.1. NCBI lineage: Eukaryota > Metazoa > Chordata > Mammalia > Carnivora > Ursidae > Ursus > Ursus americanus. Next base: position 39,665,026 of record NC_142136.1, read on the forward strand.
GTATGTGTGTACATAGAATATATTTCCATATACATGCTATCTCTTGGTCCTAGAATTTAGTCTCTTTTTCTTCACCTCCTGTGTTAAACACTTTGCATATTCCGAAGATATTAGCATGCAGACACAGTTCAAGAACTAATTTGCACAATTCCCATAATATTTCACATAAAGAGTGCCTGAGAAGGTGACTTGCCCATGGTTATAGAGCTAGCCAAAACGATTGTTCATTCGAGTATTTACTGTGTATAATATAAACTCAAGAGTTGTATGTGATATTTTCAGTATAAGAAGTAATCAGGATTTAAATATAAACTATCGTAATGATAGTTTTATTAAAAATATGGGCCACCATAGCCTCGTGGGTTTAGATATAGTATATTCCGTATTATTAATGCACAAAAAACATTTCCAATATACATATGTATATACATACACACAAATAAACAAGATATAATCTAAAAAATGTAGCACCTCTGGCTATGCTTCAGTGATTTTTAGAAATGTAAGGAAAGTGTTAAGTACAATTGCATACATACTGTTACGTACTGATTAAGAAGGCATAAAAGGTAACATGAAACAGAAAACAATACACTTTGGTAATCCAAGGCTAGTACATCTATATTCTAATGCTGTGCTGAGTAAAATAGAAGACAAAGTCATTAAATCTATATTATAATGTTTTTTTTATTTTCTCTTTTGTAAAAGATTACTGTAATATATTCAGCCAGTTGACTTTCAGAAATTCTCTCTACAATATAATAATAATAATGATGATACCATAGTTTTTACAGAGTATTTGTCTTCCAAGATGCTCTGTGCTTATGTGTACGTTGCCTCATCCATTCTAACAACATTCCTGTGAAGAAAGTGAGGTCAGGCATAATCTTACTCATTTGCCGTACATGTAAATGCAGCAAAGTGAAGCTAAATGACTTACAGGGTCATTTACAAAACTGAACTCAGAATCTAGGCCTACTGATCTCAGTGTTTTTAGCATTTTAAAGAATTATTCACGTTATTCAATGTTCCTAGTAATAGGTGGCTATATCTGGCAAATAAAGACACAGTATAAGGATGCCCAGTTAAACTGGAATTTCAAATAAAAATAAATATTTATTTAGTGTAAGTGTATGCTATGCAATATTGGGGACATATTTATACAGAAAAAAGAACTGCTGTTTATCTGAAATTCCATTATTTTTCTGGAAATCCTACCTGGTAACCAGAAGTTAAATGTGAAAACAAGTACATAATTTAAGTAGTGACACACAAAAAAATTAAAATGTTCATCCGACAAAGATACTACCAAAAACTGAAAAAAATAACCCACAGAATAAAGAAAATACTTACAAATCGTATATCCAATACAGGAATTTTATTTACTTTATATACAGAACTCTCATAACTTAATATTTATAAAAAGATGTAAAATGCAATTAAAAATACAGTTTAAATTATTTTAAAAGTAACTTTAATAGTTATTTCTCCAAAGAAGAAATTAGCATATTTTCTAATGCTAGAAGTAGCATAAGAAAAGGTGCTCAACATCATAGGTCATTGGAGATATTCAAATCAAAACCATATGAGATACCACTTCACAACAGCAAGGATAGCTAGAATAAAAAAAGACAATAACAAGTTTGGCAAGGTGTGCAGTAATTAAAACATTCATACACTACTAGCTGGACTATAATATAGTACAGCATTTTTTAAATGCCTTGACATTTCCTCAAATGTTAAACACAGTTAACATATGACAATATGTTACAATCAATTACAGTCCAATTTTATACCCAAGACAAATGAAAATATATGCCCACAAAAGTACTTTTACTTGTATGTCCATAGAAAGATTATTCAAAATAGCTGAAGGTTGGAAACAATCCAAATGTCCATTAGTTAAAGGATGGATAAACACCATGTGGTATGTGTCCATGCAATAGCATACAATTTGGCACTAAAAAGAGTAATGTGCTGATATAGGCTACAACATGGATGAACCCAAAAAACAGTAACGTGAGCCAATCACTAAAAACTCCATATTACGAAAATACATTATAGGAAATGTCAATAACAAAGAAATATACACAGGCAGACATTGGATGAATGACTGCCTAGGACTAGAACATAGGGAAATGGGGGAAAGGAAAATTACTGTTAACAAACATGTCTCTTTTTGGGTGATCAAAATGTTCTAAACTTAAGACTGCAGTGATGGTTTCACAATTCTTTGAATATACCAAAATCATTGAAATATACATTATAAATAGGCAAATTTTATACATAATAATTATAACTGAATAAAGATGTAAAAATTTTAAAATATACTCTCTTCAAGGATTTTTACGGTTTCAGTCTCACATTTAAGTCTTTAATCCATTTAGATTTTATTGTGTGTCTGGTGTAAGAAAGTGATCCAGTTTCACTCTTTTGCATGTAACTGTCCAGTTTTCCAGCACCATCTATTGTAGAGACTGTCTTTTTTCCATTGCATATTCTTGCCTCCTTTGTCAAAGACCATATAACAGTGTGTTTATTTCTAAACTCTCTGTTCTATTCCATGAATTTACAGGTCTATTTTTGTGCCAGTACCATACTATTTTGATTAGTACAGCTTTGTAACGTATCTTGAAGTCTGTGACTACAATACTTCTTGTTATGTTATTTTTTTGAAAACTGCTTTAGCTATTCAGGGTCTTTTGTAGTTCCATACAAATTTTAGGATTATTTATTCTAGTTCTGTGAAAAATGCTGTTGGTATCTTGATATAGATCGCATTAAATCTGTAGATTGCTTTGGGCAGTATGGACACTTAAACAATATTGTTTATTCCAATCTATGAGCATGAAATATCTATCCATTTGTTCCTGCCATCTTCAATTTCTTTCATCAATGTTTTATAATTTTCAGAGTACAGGTCTTTCACATCCTCAATTAGGTTTATTCCCAGGTATCTTATTACATTTGGTGCAACTATAAATGGGATTGTTTCCTTAATCTCCCTTTCTGCTACTTCATTATTAGTGTACCGGAATGCAAGAGATTTTTGATTTTGTATCCTGAAAGAGACTTTACCAAATTCATTTATTAGTTCTAATAGTTTTTTGATGGAGTCTTTAGGGTTTTCAATATACAGTATCGTATCATCTGCAAAGAGTTTTACTTCTTCCTTAAAAATTTGGATGCCTTTTATTCTGGATGCCTAGGACTTCCAGTACTATGTTGAATAAAAGTAGTGAGAGGAGTGGACAACTTTGTCTTGTTTCCTGACCTTAGGGGAAAAGCTTGGTTTTTCACCACTGAGTATGATGTTGGCTGTGAGTTTTTCATATAAGGCCTTTATTATGTTGAGATATGTTCCCTCTAAACTGACTTTGTGAGGGTTTTTATTATGAATGGATGTTGCACTTTATTAGATCCTTTTTCTGCATCTATTGAAATGATCGTACAGTTTGTATCCTTTCTTTTACTGATGTGATGCATCATATTGATTGATTTGTAAATATCGAACCACTTTACATCTCAGGAATAAATCCCACTTGAATGTAGTGAATGATTCTTTTAATATACTGTTGGATTTTGTTTGCTAATATTTTGTTGAGAATTGTTGCATCAGAGATAATGGCCTGTATATAGTTCTCTTTTTTATTTAGCTTTACCTTGTTTTGGTATCAGGGTAATGCTGGCCTCATAGAATGAATTTGGAAATTTTCCTTCCTTTTCTATTTTTTGGAATAGTTTCAGAAGAATAGGTATTAACTCTTCTTTAAATGTTTGGTAGAATTCACCAGTGAAGTTGTCCGGTCCTGGACTTTTATTGGGAGTTCATTGCTAGTGACTGGTCTGTTCAAATTTTCTATTTCTTCCTAATTCAGTTTTGAGGTGGGTTATATGTTTCTAGGAATTTATTCACTTTTTCTAGGTTGTCCAATTTGTTGTCATATATATTTTTTCATAATATACTCATATAATCCTATGCACTTCTGTGATGTCAGTTGTTATTTCTCCTTTCTTCTCTGACGTTTGAGTCCCCCCCCCCCTTTCTCTGATGACTCTGTCTCGAGGTTTATCAATGTTGGGGATCTTTTCAATGAAACAGCTAATGGTTTCATTAATCTGTTCTATTGTTTTTTAGTGTCTATTTCATTCATTTCTGCTCTCATCTTGATTATTTTCTTCCTTCTACTGGTTTTGGGTTTTGCTTATTCTTCTTTTTCTAGCTACTTGAGGTGTAAGTTTAGATTGTTTGAGATTTTTCTTGCTTCCTGAAGTAGTCCTGTATTGCTATAAACATCCCTCTCAGAGTAGCTTTGGCTACATCCCAAATATTTGGACCATTGAGTTTTCATTTTCACTTGTTTCTGTGTATTTTTTTTTATTTCTTCTTTGTTTTTTCAGTAGACTTATTTATTGTTTAGTAGCATGCTATTTAATTTCCATGTATTTGTGTTCTTTACAGATTTTTTCTGGTGGTTGATTTCTATTTTCATAGTCTTGTATTCAGAAAAGCTGCATGGTATGACTTCACTATTTCTGAATTTGTTGGGGCCTGATTTGTGGCACAGTATGTGATCTATTTTGGAGAATGTCCCATTTGCACTTGAAAAGCATATGTATTCTGTTTTAGGATGGGATGTCATGAATGTAACTGTTAGATCAATCTGGTCCAGCATGTCATTCAAAGCCACTGTTTCCTTACTGATTTTGTTTGGATGATGTATCCATCAATATAAGTGGGGCATTAAAGTCCCCTACGATTACTGAATTACTATCGATTTCTTCCTTTATATTTGTTATTAGCTGCTTTGTGTATTTCTTTGCTCCCATGTTGGGTGCATAAATATTTATAATCGTTGTATCTCCTTGTTGGACTGTTCCCTTTATAAATATTTAGTGTCCTTCTTTGTCTCTTGTTACAGTCTTTGTTTTAAAGTCTATTTGGTCCAATGTAAGTATCGCTACCCTGACTTTCTTAACACATTTGCATGATAAATGTTTCTCCATCCCCTCACTTTCAATCTGCATGTGTCTCTAGGTCTGAAGTAAGTCTCCTGTAGATAACCTATATATGGTCCTTGCTTTTTTATCAATTCCATCACTCCATGTCTTTCAATTGGAGAAGTTAATCCATTTACAATGAAATTATTGATAGGTATACTTATTGCCATTTTGTTACTTGCTTTATGTTTGTTTTGTAGTTCTCTGTTCCTTTCTTCTCCTGCTCACTTCTCTCACATTTTACTGGTTTTCCTTAGTGGATTCCTCTTTATTTTTTGCATATCTATTATTGGTTTTTGATTTGTGGTTACCATTAGGTGTGTATATAACATCTTCTAAATATAGGAATCTATATTAAGTTGATCATCACTTAGGTTTGAACCCATTTTTTATTCTTCCCTCCCCATGTTTTTAGGTATATGGTGTCAGATTTTACACCCTTTTATTTTGTAAATCCTTTCACTGATTTTTTTTATAGATATACTTAATTTCACAGCTTTTGTGTTTCCGACTTTTCTTACTTCTACATATAGTCTTTCCTTCCCACTCAAAATGTCCCCATTAACATTTCTTATAGGGCTGGTTCAGTGGTCATGAATACCTTTAACTTTTGTCTCTTTTTTAAAGGTTTGTTTGTTTATTTATTTATTTATAAAAGAGAGAGGGAGAGAGAAAGCATGGGGGAGGGGCGCAGAGGAAGGGGAGAGAATCTCAAGGAGACTCCACATCCCGAGCTGAAACCAAGAGTCGGATGCTTACCCAACTGCACCACCCAAGCACTGTCTGGAAAACTCTTCATCTCTCCTTCTAGTCTACACAATAGCCTTGCTGGATAAAATACTCTGGTCCGCAGGTTTTTTTCTTTTCAGCACTTTGAATATATCATGCTTCTCCTTCTGGCCTGCAAAGTTTCTGCTGAAAAATCAGCTGACAGTCTTACAAGGTTTCCCTTATATGTAATTTTTTTTCCTCTTGCTGCTTTTAAAATTATCTCTTTATCACTACTTTTTGCCATTTTAATTATTATGTTTCTTAGTATGGACATCCTTGGGTTGACTTTATTAGGGGTTCTCTGTGCCTCCTTGATCTAGATTTCAGTTTCCTTCCTAACATTCATAGTTTTCAGCTTATTTTCAGATAAATTTTCTGCCCCCTACCCTCTCTATTCTTTTGGGATCCCTATAATGCGAATGTTATTATACTTGATGCTGTTGCTGAGTCCCTAAGACAATTTTCATTTTTTATCATTTTTTTCTCTCTGCTGTTTGTTCAGCTTGATTGCTTTCCATTATTCTGTTCTCCAGGTCACTGATCCATTCTGCTTCCTCCAGTCTACTACTGATTCATCTACTGTACTGTTAATTTCAGTTATTGAGTTCTTCATCTGTGATTGGTTCTTTTTTATGTTGTCTGTACCTTTGCTGAAGTTGTCAGTGAGGTCCTACACTCTTCTCTAGTCCAGCAAATATATTTATGATCATTACTTTAAATTTTCTGTCAGACGTTTTATTTATCTGTTTGTTTTTTTTTTTTTTTTTAGATCTTGCTGTGATTTTGTCCTGTTTGTTCATTTGGAACATATTCCTCCGTTTCCTCTTTTTGTTCAATACTCTGTGTCTGTTTCTCTGTGTTAGGAAACGGAACCATGTGTCCTGCTCCTACAAGTAGTGGCCTTATGAAGATTTCCTGTACTGCCCTGCAGTGCAGTGTCCTCCTCTGTTCACCTGGAGCTTCAGGGATACACCTATGTGTGTTGTATGCATCTACCCTTGTGGCTGATCTTTTTTTTTTTTTTTTAAAGATTTTATTTATTTATTCGACAGAGATAGAGACAGCCCGTGAGAGAGGGAACACAAGCAGGGGGAGTGGGAGAGGAAGAAGCAGGCCCATAGCAGAGGAGCCTGATGCGGGGCTTGATCCCATAACGCCGGGATCACGCCCTGAGCCGAAGGCAGACGCTTAACCGCTGTGCCACCCAGGCGCCCCGTGGCTGATCTGCTTCTGCCATCAGGCCAGTCATCTACAATGGCTCTCTTTGCCCGTTGTAGGCGCGATTTGGTCCCTGTGTTGTTAGTGCACCAGTCTGGGGGCTACCTTGGGCTGGAGTTGAGTCAGACCAGGTGTTTTCCAGAGATGCAGCTGCACCAAGCTGCAGGGCACTTTTCCTGTGTTGTTCTCTAAGAAGGCTTCATTGGTGGGCAGGGCCTGCAGTCAGACCTAATGTCTGCCCCCAGCCCACTGTTGGCACTGTAGTGGGACTTCTGTGTGGTCTTAGCTTCCCCTCTCTCCAAGGCAGGAGTCACTTTGGAGTGGTACTGGCCCCTGCTGGGGCTGTTGACACACTGTCAAGCTTGTGGCACTGCTTTAGATGGGCTCTTCCCAGAAGTATATTGGAGGGGGGAGGTATGCAGGAGAATGTGGGGGCTAGGCAGACAATGTTAGCAAGGACCACACTGGCCCACTGTGAGAGGAGACCTGCAGACACTCAAAACTCCTGCCACGAGATCCACGAGTGGATCTGCAGAAGCACATGAGGGCAGCATAAGCTACTATGAAGCTAAGTGGAGAGTGCTGCTCTGTGCTGGTTCCTGCCATTGTCCTTGTATTCAGGCTTGGGGGCAGCAGAGGAAAAATGGCACCTACCAGCTTCTTTTCCTGGAGAAATCTCCCAAAGATCTCTGTCCTCCAGGAGAAGCTCTGGGATTAGTAAACAAATTTCCCTCCCATATACCCCAGGCATTTTTCAAACTGTTGCTTCCATGCTGTATCTCCACAGGAATGTTATGCTGTCTCTTAACAGGCAGGGACTCAGTTTCCTACTGACTTCCCGGCTCTCCCAGAGCTGAGCACATTGATCTTTAAAGTTCCAGATATTAATAAGCACTGTTGATTGTAAGAACTCACAAAATTATGCCCCTTGGTTTTCATGTGGGTTCACCATGCCTGGGGGGCTTGGCGCGAGGGTCTGGTCCTCTCCCCTCTCAAGGCCCACAGTGACCCTCCCTCCTTGGGACAGTTGCACGGATCCATTTAGCTCCTGACTACATCTCTGCCTTCCTACCCTCTTCAATGTGGCCTCTTCTCTACATTTAGCTGTGAAGAGTCTGTTCTGCCAGTCTTCAGGTCATTTTCTGGGTTATTTACAATGATGTGAGTGTTATAGTTGTATCCATGGGAGAGGTGAGCTTAGGATCCTTCTATACCGCCATCTTCCCTGGAAATCCCCCCGTAACATCTTGATTTCAGACTTCTAGTCTCTAAAACTGTTGTTTTAAGCAATCAAGTTTGTGCTGTTATAGTAGTCCTAAGAACTAAATACACATACACACATGTATGTACACATACATATGAATATGATTACAAATGATATTAGAATAACATCTGACTACACATATGATCATATGTGAACATATGATCATATGAACACACAGTTCATATGAATTGCAAATAAAACCATAAAGAAAACTCATCCATGACAGCAACATAAGTATATATCAGCTCAAAGGTATGTACCTTCAAATAAATAAACTGTGGCCTAATTTTGAATCTAACGTGAAGTCAGCTAACATTATTTTATTTTAAATGTGTTTGTATTAAGATATTTTAAATTCATCAAATATGAAGTATGTATATAATCTAGTAAAAAAAATAAAGCTTCTGGAGGATGACTTTCAAAGTTCATTAATACATCTGAACCCTGAAAACATCTTAGCACAGTGTATCATAGAGTTTCATCAGTTTATATCTAAAAGGTGTTGAAAAAAGATGCAGCCAAAAAAAGACAAACAAAAGAGCAATTAACATCACTGTATCTACAACTTTGATATTATTTATCTAAACTTTCACACTATAATATGTTAAAGAAAGTTTCTGATATAAAGACCCAAGTAATAGCTATTCATGGATTAAGTAAATGATGAAATAATTAAATGATTCAACTCAAATATATACATATTAAAATTATTAATTTTTACTATGGCCACAAAAAAGAAAATGTTACCTTAATGCTGACAGTTTTGCTAATATTATTTTATATCAACCATATTCCCTAGATTTATAGAGAAAAACAAAATTTTAAAGCCAACTTACTATTAAAAGTACTGGAAATTAGACTTGTTTTTTGCTTTTATATACCTCTACCCATTTTGTTACTTTCTAAAAAACTACTTGTCATTTCAAACTAATATGAAAAAAATTATTTGCAGTGCTTTCCATTGTACTAGAAATTAATGATTTTTTGTTTGCATAGAATATTTTATCAGTAGATGTGGGAATACAGGATGCTAAATAACTGGTAAATCAGATTATTTTATTTGTAAGCAAGATCAAATTTCTTAATATAATTTCTTACTATAATTCCATATCTTGTAGACACATACTAACACACTCAAACATACTGTAGATAGCAACTAGGTGTGTGAAAATATATATGGATGTGTATATCTATGTGTGTGATATCAGTGCATGCGTGTGTAATGTCTATCTAAATGTTCCTTTTCCAGTGGATCCATTATTTGAATACACTGGTAATTAGTAACCACTAAAATAACTATAGATTATTTTAACAAATGGCTTTTCATTTTTTAATAATGTATAATTCAATTATTTCTTTTCTACATGTATTTCTCAAAAATAGAGACTAGAGAAACTAAGCAAAAAGATGCATGTAAATCCATAGGTATTGTGTTAAAACCAATCATAAACATACTGTGAACTGGTGTTAAGTTATACACCAGGCCAGCTTCAAAAATGATGATCAAACTGTGTAAGGATAACTGAAACCTGTAACAGAGTAAACACTGTGTTAGGATAATAGGGTGCTGACAGGGCAGATGCCTTCCAGCTGAATCATTTTTCCATTCCTGGAAGATTTTGAAATGGAGAATTAAGCATTGTCTACCTCAGGGTTACTCAGTCAGAATGTATTTCTGCAGATGAGCTTGCTGATATGACACAGAAACTCACAGTGATAAGTCTTATAGAGTCCCAGTGCTTGCAGGCATGAGTCCTGCACATTGAGCAGCCTGGGTCAACGCTGCATCCTCAGTTTGTTCTAGACAATGGCAAATAAAAAACACCATGTAGCTGTAGAACAATACTTGATGGGAAAATAATCCAAGCATTATACTGTGATGTCTTTGACACAATTGAGAAATGAATCCTTTAGGGGGCTTGTGGAGAAATTCATAAATATGTAAAACGGTTAAGTCTTTGGAAAGTATATTACTTTGTAGGATTAGATTTAGAAATGGGGCAGGCTATAGCTTTCTTATATATAAGAGCTTGGTGACAGAAAACAAGACTTTTGATAAATAGCACACACATAATAGCAAATAGCAAATCAGGAGATAAAATCTATGAATTGGTGTTTAGCCAGTGTACTTCCAACATTGGTAATTACCTGATCATCTAAGTCAGAAAAGTATTTCTATTTTCTTCAATTAAACTATAAATTTAGGAAAATTCCTACTTGTTCATGTGTGGTTATTCACTTGGAGAATATTTTATGTTAAATTTTTAATCCTAAACAAACTTCTCTCAGCTTCCAGAATGCAAAGATCATCCTTGCTCTCGTCCATAATACAAGTTTTAACTTGAGACAAGGCAGACAATTCCTGCTTCAATTCAAGCAAAACATATATCAGATGATTATTTATTCCACTGCTTCAAATTGTATTAAATATTCCAAAATGAAATGTAAATGCTTTTAAATGATGTGTTTTTAGAGTTATGCATACCCCCAAATACATGCACAGGTAAGAGAGATTTATCCATACCTGTGAACATGATTCTCTCTTACTATGCAATTCTGAAAATGAACTCTCTTGAGCTATAAAACACCAAAACAAATGCATGTATAAATGCCTTATCTCTTCAACTATATTATATGCATCAAGTCGGCCTAATACTTGCAGCAGGTATCATAGTACTTTGAGCATAGCTGGTACTCAAAAAGTACTGCCTGAATGATTTAAGTTAACCACACAGAAATGTTTTAGATGAAATTGAGAAAATGGTTGGTAGTTTATATAAATGAATATAATGTGATATGGCTGTGCAACGTTGTACCGAAGTGTTGATACAGCACATAATAATAAGACAAAACTATATAAATACCAAAGGATTCATTACAGATTCCTTTTATTTACCTAAGGAAGTAATGAAAAACACACGGTTTCTTTTAAAAATAGATAAGGTCTAGGAAACGCATTTTGTAAATGACAAAAGATATGGATGGTTCTTAAAATTTTGGTAATTTACTAATATTTTTCTCAATAATAACAAAAAAGAGATTTGGGGCACCTGGGTGGCTCAGCTGGTTAAGTGGCTGCCTTTGGCTCAGGGCATGATCCCAAGGTCCTGGAATCAAGCCCTGAGTGTGAGCAGGAAGCCGGCTTCTCCCTCTCCTTCTGCCCCTCCTCCCACTCATGCTCTCTCTCACACTCTCTCTCACTCAAATAAATAAATATTTTTAAAAAATAAAAAGTACTTTAAAAAAAAGAGATTTGAAATTACTCATTTCCTCATACTAAAATGTCTAGAGAAGAGTACACTATATAATTCTGAAATATAAAATTTAGACCTACATGTCATAAATAAGTATTAATGTCAGTTAATTATTACAATTAAGATTACAAATATCAATTAAGACAAACAAGCAAACAATAAAAGATGAGGAGAATAAGCAAAATAATAGAATAGCCAAATAATTTAAATATTAAAGAACTCTGGTGAACATCTTCAATGTTTAAAATTAAAACAGTATAATAATTTGTCAGACACTTGGATTTCTACTTAAACTTCTTGAGAAATAATGCATGAATATGACAGAATAAGTTTACATTTCAATCAAGACTTCCCCTGATGCTACCTCCTACCCTGCGGACACACAGCTGAAATACATTTTTCTTTACATTTTTCTTTACAACTAGGAGGGACCATATATGTACTTCTGGACAGTGGACTGTAAGAGTTGTGGTTATAGTACAATTATGGTAGATATGACCTTCTATGCTAAAATTTTGTTATATTTAATTACTAAGATTTGGGGGTTGTTGGTTACTACAGAATAATCTAGCTTAACCTGACTAATCCATAGATATTGAGTAACTGTGATGGGCCTATACTCATTTATTCCTCACATATTGAAAAACTTAAAAAAAAAATAACATTCATAAAGTCCAACACTACTTGATGGTGCACTTTTTACCCTGTATAGGAGTATTGTAAAATATTACTATTTAAAGTAATTAAAAAGTCACTAGGTGGATCACATCATTAGATAGTCAAAAGAATTAAAATATTCAGAAGAGAAATATATACAAACAAAAACATCTTAAAATTATTACGTGCTGTGTTCCTCATCCTGTCTTCTTACCTAAAGTAACTAAAAAAAAAAAAAAATTAAAAACAAGAAGCTAAATAATGAGTAAACAGATTTGGCTTTTATAAATATTTATACCTATATAACATAAATGTAAATACATGCACACACACACACACACACACAATATCTTATGATACCCAATCACAATATCATGACAAAAACTTGGAACAAGCTCAAAAAAATTATACTACCTTGAAGAATTTGTACAAGGAGAGAGAAATTATTTAGAACAAGAAACAGACATGAAGGTCATTTCTTCATGCACATGTTCAGTGATTGATGGCCTGCTTTTGAAGAGTTTCCTCCAAATTGAGAAAAAGTGTTATAAAGAAATCACAAGAGTGTAATGAATTATAGTTAGAATGTAAGGGGAAACTGTGTATTCCAGCTCACGACAGAATTCATTGAAGGAAACCTGAATACAGAAAGTTAGAAATGCCCACGGTACTAATCAAAAGTTTATTGATGTCCTTGAAGCGATACAGGTAGGAAATAGGGAAGAAAAGTAATATATTTACATAAAGTCCCTGTTGCACATGATAAAATCCCTTAATATATCTGGGAAGTTAGTAACACAAAGAAGTATGTTGTAAGTGTATGCCTCACAGAGGCTGTACACCCCTGGTTCTACCCAGACTTTGGAGTACCTGACATAAGGATACCGCTCTTATGCATTCTGTGTTACCATTTCAAATATCAAATGTGAAATTAGTATTTTTAAGAAACACAGAAATCTCTTATGTTGTGAGATTCTAATATTTAAAATATTTAAGATAACTTAGAAATATTCAAATTGCTTGTAAAACAATGAAGATGCATTGATAAATGAAGTCAAATTTATTTAGGGAGCATGGTATCAAGGCCCAGAAATCTCTGGGGGTCCCAGAGCTAGTACTAGAACAAATTCATACCCAAAGCGGCAGTTTGTATGCTTACCTGTGAGTACATGGGTATATCTGTAAGTGCATGTTTATATTTATCTGCGGGTGTTTTTGAAGGAGTACCAAATATAAATGCTTTATGATATGCTGTCTTATCTAATCCAATTGTCAGTTTTAATCCGTTTGTGTGAGATAAGGAAAACTTCAATAAAGTATTGCTGAAAGAATGAAAACATACAATTCACAGCAGAAAAAAGGTCACAGACTATTTTTAAACCCATAACTACCAACAACAAATTACCTCTAATTAGGAGGACAACTGTAAAAGGAACAATGCTAACAAAATGGGAAACACCTAAGAGGAGACAGTAAACAAAGAATGCCTGCAATGCTCCCCATCCCCCAAAATATGGTAACATCTTATTTGCCTGAAAAGCCAAATGGACACCAACACAAGTCAGAAAGAAAAGCTTACCACAGTGAATATTTCAAATTGTGTTCTCTTTGTCTACTTCACTGATGACCTAGTGGAGTTGAACAAAAACTTTATTTCTGGTCTTCCATCTACACTGACATTTGTCTAATGATGGATACATGAATGAATGGAATTTATCTCCTAAATGTGCTTTGTGAATGCTAACAATCAGCTTATCAAAGCATCTATCCCAGGAAACCGAAAAGGTAGCCCATGTTTTACTCTGTGTCACATCAGCAATCTCAAATTTAAGCTAGGTTATCTCAGTGTTAAATTAGCAGAAACTGCATAGTTTTTAGAACCCTAAGGATCTGTGTTTGAATTCTGAACCCTGAATCTTAACTTTAAATAGTATGTGTTATTTGACCTTCTGAGCTTCATTTTCCACCTTCATTAAAACAATTATGTTAAAATTCATGATGCAAAGTTAAGGATACAGATATCCCTCCTTTTTGAAAGTTTGTGTTACTCCACCTCACCTTTAGAAAGGACCTACGTGAATGCCTATTTTCACTAACCAAAAGAAATCTGAAGGGAATTTTGCTTATACAAAAAAAAAAAAAAAAAAGGCTAAAAGTAAGAACAGCATTCACTCTATAAGTGATAAGTCTTATCAACTTTGTTTTGCAGCAAGACATTATAGAGTGAACACACATTCTGAGCAGTGAGAATGGCGCTGCCAAGCTCCTTCCCTGGGAACTACACTCAGCACCTGAGCATCAAGCCACCAGAGTTTCGCCCTGTGACTGTGAGCATCCGGTTTTTATCTCCATTTATTTTGTGCATCCATTAGTAAGATGTGTCCTAAGGCGTCAGAAAAGCCTAAGAGGTTATTTTGGGGGGTCTGGAAATGCTCAAAAATATTTCCATTTAAATTAATAGCAATTGCTTCTGCACTTTATTACATTTGGCTTATGAAAGTTTTCACAGGAACGCTCTACTTTTAGATAGCGGGGGCAAACCGTACGTGTAAGGATCTGACACAGAATGTTTCCCTGATAATCGCTTAAAAGTGAAAGTCATATTGTTATGATTACCACTGCAAAATGGTACTCTCTTGTTATTCTTCAAATAATGAACAAACATTTTAACATGATAGGAGGGTCTTTTGCGATGAGGAATATTTAATTTTATAAAGTGACTCAACAGCTGAAATTGAGGAAATAAATTGTCGCAGTAGCACTTCATCCATCTCCTGAAAAACAGGATCTGAGGCCTGCAGAAATGAACAACCAATGATGGGACAGAGTGTGGGGATCCATGAAGCATGAAAAAAGAGAAGACAAATTTACTTTCAATTATGCTGACATATCTAACAATTTCAAATGGATGTCTAATGGCAGTAAATGAACACAGCAGAAGAGCAATATTCTTTTTTTCAGATAGTAATGAGAGAAGATGGGAAAATGTAGATGCTTAAATAAATGATGTTTTTAAACTTTAATTATATCTATCATGCTTATCACTTTGTGTTTCTATGTAATTCAACAGGTCATTCGGCTTGAGTTTTTACTAAGGCTTAATATTTTAGTAGGGCCTAATAATTGCTAGTGCTATGGAAGTGCCTGCTAACATAAAATGTTGTTCCTTTATAAGCAATTTAGATGCATTACTATAATCAAGCTACTTCATATATTTTAGGGTCTACAAATAAATTTGGATACTATGTGCGCATTTCTACCATGATATCCAGTTTGTAACATACTGTTCACCAATTCCTCTCACAAATGAATAGTTCCCATAAGTCTGGATCTTTATAAAAGAAGACATTTCAAATCTGTCTAATAAACCAAAATAAGTATTTTTGGTCTAACTTTTAGCAGGTATTAACAGAGCAATCTGCTTATTTTCTTTTATTTTTGTTTTAAATCCTCAACAAATATAAAATCGTAAGCAACACTATTACCCTGGTAATCTTAATTAAGATTCTATGACCCAAAGCTTTTAATGCACAGATATTCAACTAGTAGTCACATAAAGCCATGACATTAAGGGGCAAACCAAAACAAAACAACATAACAAGAACAAAATCTAAAGCATTCACAGATAACATTTGTCAGTCATTTCAACTTATTTCTTTGTATGGTAAGCAAATTAATGACAGAAATTGAGGGCAGTGACCTTCTCCTTCTCCTTCACTCTCTCTTTATTTTTCATTTCAGTCCCCCAAGAGCCATGCTTTACTCAAAGACCTTAAAAAGAGGTCAGAAGTCATCGCTGATGATGATCTCATCTTACTAGTATTGATTACCTCTCCTTTTGGTAGTAATCATATGAGTTGGTTACAAAGAGTAATTCAAATTTGTCCTCACATTATTAACTCCAGATACGAGGAGAAAAAGTTGGCCTTGGTCCTCTCATTCTGCTTGAAGTTCAATAGGAACAGGAAAAACTGGATTAGCTTTTTCACCTACCCAACAGACTTTTCTTCACGCATTTTGTTTCAGCCATTTGGGAATAGTACTACTCACATTTTCAGAGATAAATATGCTTTTAACCACATCCAACAAACATGGAGAGAACCATCTAAGTAAATAAAAACTGCCTTCGAGAAAGCAGCCAAAATTGATCAAAAATGTCCACTCCTGTATTTCTGCTTCCTAAGCAAACGCACAATTCTTCTTTAATTCTACTTTCATATAATAATAATTAAGGTGTTACTGAATTTCCAAACTTCTGTATATTAGATATCAAAAATACATTTGAACTCAGAAGAATGTTGCTGCCTCCAGAGGACCCCTTACATCTGTAGAAGCAGCTGTCCTCCCCTGGCCAGTCTACTACTGTCTCTAATTCACCTGACGCTGACTGCTACTTACGCCCAGCCTCAGGTGTTGAAGTCACAACTTTCAATGTTTTCCATGGTGCAACTCTATATAAAAGAATAGTTTCCAAACTGTATTTAAAATGCAGTCCTTTAGGGGCTCCTGGGTGGCTCAGTTAAGCATCTAACTCTTGGTCTCAGCTCAGGTCTTGATCTCAGGGTCATAAGTTTAAGCCCCACACTGGGCTCTGCTTTTACTAAAATAGAATAGTATAGAATAGAATAGAATAGAATAGAATAGAATAGAATAGAATAGTCCCTTCATTTCCACATATTCTGAATAACTCAGCTTTCTCTTAAAGCATACAGTGAGCTGTGCTACACGAGTGGTAACAAGGGGAAAAAAGAAACAAACTTCAGCATCTCAGATCTCAGTGGTGGTATCCATAGCCTCATGTACTAGTAACTGTTTCCACTTATGGAAATAGTTTCATATGTGGAACTAGAGCAAGGTATTTTAAGTATGAAATGTGGAGAGAGAACAGTAAGCTTTTGTCACTTATTTTTGGAAAGCCTTATTGAGCACAACCAGTTCTCCTTGTTACTGAATAAAACTGGGTAATCAGAACACATTTAAATCATAATCCCTGCATTGTGTTGGCATACTGATACTTTCATTCTGTGATTTATCTGCAAATGCTGCTGACCACAGGTTCCAGTTGGATCACTTTTGGTAACAGAAAATGCAGAAATCACTGATAACCTTGACGTATACCAATGATAACCAGTGACTCTGTGTAATTACTTAGTTGTCTGCAACTTGAAGTATGTGGATGGGCCACCTTGAAATTCTTTTTTGATTATATGGTGGTTTGCACGTACCACTGTCTCCACATAGCTGCAATAGCAGGAAGAAAAAATAAGGTAAATGATAAAATCCACTCTGAGTACAACTATTTTTATCACCAATTCAATTCTGAAATAATATACCCAGACTCTCCTGTTTTATGGTTCAAAAATTCTATCAGCAGTAAACCTTGTATATTCCTCCAAAGGCTTCTAATTTCTAACTGAATTTCTGGGGTTTTTTGGGGGTTTTGGGGGGTTTTTATTAAGTAAGTCTATGCTCAACATGGGGCTTGAACTCATGACCTCGAGATCAAGAGCTGCACGGTCTACTGACTGAGCCAGCCAAGAACTCCAATAATTGAATTTCTAGGTATTTCCATATTGGCAGTTGTTCCCACTTTAAACTAGGACTATTACCAAATTATTGCTGACTAAGATGTAATTATTTTATCATTGTATTCAAAAGTTCTACTAGTTCTTACAAAGAAGGTATTTAACAGTTGTGGCTACAGGTGCTTTCACAAGAGGCATTACTCTGTGTTGTGTGTTTGTGTGCACATGTGCATGCATGCATGTGTGTAAAAGAAGCAATCTTTCACTAGTATCCTGAAAATGAACTTGAGTATTAATTGTAAATTAATGGTTTCCTTAATTAATACTATTAACTAATACCCTTTTACTCTATACACTTTACATTTGAATATTTAAAGTTTTCTTTTCTAGTAGAGCCCTACATTATAAAATGCCTGAAACAGATTTGTAGGACTAAAAAGAATGGACACAGAGAACTGAAACCACCTGTATCCATATATTTTAATTAACAGGACTGAGAAAAAACATTCATTTAGGTGAACATAAATAAAGAGTTGTTCTGGAAAACTGTTGCCCAGGATGATAATGAATAAAATAACTTTACTGGGTTTTTTGAGGGAAGAATCCTACAAACTGTATTAACAGAGATCAAACTGTTTGTTCACAATAGTAAACAAATTATCAAACTACAGTTTAATTACAACTCACTTCACGACTATCACTTCTTTGTGTCTACAATTCCTTAATATTATGGTACAAATTTGTCCTGATCCCAAACAATTTTTTGTCTTAAATAACCCACTTTAAATTACTTGAACTCAGACACAAAACCCCCATAAAAAATATTCTGGTTACCATCCCTTTCTGAGACAGTACTAGGACTCTGTCTAAAAGGTAATCTAGTTACTTGATCAATGCGTTATTCTTGACATCTTTTAGGGAAGTCAATAGTCAACAGTACTTTTAACATGCTGAAGGAGAAGTTACTAATTATTTTTTCCATTTTGAAAACTATGATGTGCAACAAGTGTTAGAAATAATTTGAACACTCAAATATAGAGCTAACGTCGTTGCCTTTTAATTTTTCAAAAATTGTGTATGTGTGCATCAGGTTTCTCTGAAAATGTCTTCCGGGGGTACACTTACATATCTACATATCTACTTAGAGTAACAGTTTACTTTTAAGCTACTTAAGTACTAAGTGGATTCAGATTTATAAAAATTCTAAGTATTCTTTTCTTTCTTCTGAAAAATAGGATACTACTGGGAATTTCCATAAGATGTGGAGGAGACAATTTCTTTAATTTACATGGTAACTGTGCTTTAATATCACAGGTCTCTAAAACTTTTCATGTATGTATATTCACTCTGCTATGGGTCTCTGTAATTAATATGATTTCAGTTGAAGTCTTCTCATCAGTCTACATGTGTATTACCTTATTGACATTCAAGATTTTTCTGACAGCTCTTGAATCTTAGTTACTGCCATAACTCACTAACTTGCCTTCTTAAGGCCACTACTATATGCTATTTCCTCAATAATTGCATTTTTTATAATGCCAAGCTTTTTTCATACTGATATTGTTAACAACTATTTGTTCAATTAATGAATAAATTAATCCTTAGAGAAACAAAGATAAACAAGGCAAGTTTTCATATAGCCAAAGAACCAGATTTGGGGTATCATTTTTAGGACATGGCAGACAACATAGTAAACTTTCTTAACTCTTATGAAATAAAATTTTAACAGATTCATATCAACGTTTGCTAATAACAACAACATACCAGGCAAAATGCTAAATATTTCCACGTATAATCTCATATAATGCTCAGAAAGTTATTTATTATTATTGTCATTATTTTACAGGGAAAGAAACCAAAACTTCTAAAGGCTTAAAATTTTGCCAAAGTCACATAAATATTGGCAGAACTTGGATTTGAACCCAGGTTTGTGTTGACCCAAAGATCATATTATTAAGCAACACCAGAGTACATCAATTCCTGTGCAACCCATAATGACTTAAAAAGAAGGTTATTACAGAGTATTTTAAAGCTTTGACTTAATGACATTTCTAGCTTAACAAATTTCGTTGCATTTTACAAGTACACACTTAAAAGAAAATTAATTCAAGTACCTCTTCTCATTTCTGAAACAGTGAAGTCTTAATACTGATAGCATACATTTTGGCCATTTTATTAAAGACTATTATAACGCTTGAATTCTTTTATATATTTAAAACATGGTAACTTTGAAATATGTATTTTATATTCCTGTTTATCATGCTACAGCAACTAAACAAATGGTGCTATTTAAACATAACCTACAGGCAAATCATAATGGTATTTAACTAATTTATTCAATTAATACCCATGACTATTTTTCCAGGCACTCTTCTAGGTACAGGAGTTACAGCAGTGTACAAAAGAAATGCATTCCCTACTCTTATAAAACATACACTTAGTAAGACAAAATTAAAAATAAACAAGTTAATATATAAAAAAAAGGGAGGGAGAATGGATTGTACCAAGTTATTTTAAATCTAATATTATAGAAATAGGGATATTTATGAAACTATGTAGATAAAAACGCAATGCCTTAGGCTTTGTTTTAAATTATGATAACTAAAGAATTAAAGATAGTGTAAAATTTGCAACAATATCTCACTTTTAACAGGTTTTTTTTTTTTCTACTTGGGTTGCATGTTTCCTTCCTGCTTTATTTGTCTCTTTCTAATGCTAACTTTTTGTGCAAATGCCACCTTTCCTATCTAGTATCTAGTCTGTGTAACAGCCAGGTATGGGCCATGGTCATTCTCAGTTGAAAATCAATCTTTTTCCTAGTTCTAAGAGGAAGTACAAAAATAAAAAATAAAAAAATAAAAGCATTGTTACATAATGACCTGAACTGGGAGTAATAGAAAACAGAATAAAGTAATACAAAACTGAAATGGCAGAAATAAGTACTGAGTGGATCTATATCTCCTGAAGCAATAAAAATACAGGTTAATTTCTTCAGAAGTAATAACAGAAGACTGTCCTACCCAACAGAAAACATTTAGCGATGGAATGCTTCAATTTAATCCAAATGTCATGCTGTCCTTTTTATCATACAACCAAAAGACATTGTCAATGTACAAAGGGGTTGTTGGGAGACAATTAGCGATAGGTCTTTTGTGTTTTTGTACATCTTGAGAATAGAGGCACTGACTGCCTTTTTTTTCTTTTTAAGACTATTCAAGAATGTTTTTATAGCAAACTATCTTGGAATACAGAGATAGTTTTTCCCTCCAAAGACCAGACTTCTCCAGGCTTGGAAAACAGAATTAACGTTTCCTTCCTGTGCAAAAAGCAGGCATGCTTATTATCTATTTTAAAATATTGGTTTCCATAAATTCAGGGTTCCTGCTCTGGAATGTATCCTACTGCATGTACACCTGGCCTGCTTAATGTTATCCTGCGAGAGCTGGCTCAGGAAACCTGGGTATTTTTATTTTATATCACCCCAGGAGTCTTGTGTCTTCTGCAGTATCCGTTAACTGTGTCAGGCTAACTTGTTAAAGTAGACCAAAATACCTCGGATACATCATAGCTCTTGATCAGGGCAGCTTAAAATCTTCAATCTCTAAATTTCAATCCAAGTAAATAAACATAACCATACCTTTCTTTTTACAGGCAGAGAAAAGATGCACGGTTTTAGTTTAGGAGTGGGCTGGTGCCATTTCCCTTCACTACCCCTCAGCATAAACCAACTGCAGTAATCAACACAGCACCAACACTGACTACTTAAACTGCCTATACCACGTTCTACCCCCCCCCCCCCCCCGTGCTCTGCTGGGACTGTTTTCTTGGGCAAGTGTGACCAAGAATCAGTACAGTGGGCCCCTCCCACAAAGACCAGCACAAACGCCCCACAAGCACCATGTCTATGGACCACAAACTTCTGCAAAGCTTCAGTTCTAGTGGAAATAGCATCAGGTCTCTTTTAGCAAGCAGACCAGAGCACACCTAGTTAAAACTCACCACACTCCGGCCAAGGTCCAACCACCCCTGCTGCAGGCAAGGAGAAACTCTGCAGACACTGACCTGAGGGACTGAGAAGCCAAAACACAGCAGCAGAGTGCACACAGCACACACCAGAGACACCTCCTGACACACCAGACTCTGTATATTATATGACTTTTTTCTTCATAAAGCCATTACTCTCAGAAGCAGGAAATATAACAGACTTTCCTAACAAACAGAAGAAGACAAAGACCTGGACAAAATGCCAAGATGGAGGAATTCATCCTAAAAGAAAGAACAAGAAAATGTCATGGACAGGGATCTAATCTAAACAGATATAAAAAATATGCCTGACCAGAATTTAAAGCAACAATCATAAGGATACTAGCTGGGTGTGAGAAAAGCATAGAAGACATCAGGGTCTTCAGGAGACCCTTACTGGAGAGATAAAAGAGCTAAAAACTAACCAGGCTGAAATGAAAACTGCCAATAACTGAGATTTGAAACTGACTGGATGTAATGACTACAAGGATGAAAAAATCAGAGGAACAAATAAGTGATATAGAAGACAGAATTATGGAAAATAATGAAGCTGAACAAAAGAGGAAAAGAAAAATCTTGGATCACAAAAGTAGACTTGGGGAACTCAGTGACTCCACCAAACACAAATCACAGGAGTCCCAGAAGAACAGACAGAAAAGAGGGCAGAAGGTTTATTTGAGGAAATTAGAGCTGAAAGTTCCCCTATTGTGGGGAAGGAAACAGACATCCAAATCCAGAAGGCACAGAGAACTCCCATCAAAATCAACAAAAACGGGCCAACGCCAAGGGATATTGTACCTAAATTTGCAAAATATAGTGATAATGAAAAAATCCTAAAAGCAGCAAGACAAAAGAAATCCCTAACTTACAAGGGTAGACAAATAAGGTAAGCAGCAGATTTCTCCACAGTAACTCAAGCAAGCTAGAAGAAAGTAGCATGATATATTCAACGTGCTGAATGGGAAAATTCTGCAACCAAGAATACTTTATCCAGCAAGGCTATCATTCAGAACAGGAGAGATAAATAATTTCCCAGACAAACAGAACTAAAGGAGTTCATGGCCACTTAACCAGCCCTGCAAGAAATATTAAAGGGGACTCTTTGAGTGGAAAAGAAAGAACAAAAGTGACAAAGACTAGAAAGAAACAGAGAAAATCTCCAGAAACAACAACAAAACATGTAATAAAATAGCACTAAATACATATCTATCAATAATTTCTCTGAATGTAAATGGAATGCTTCAATCAAAAGACAAAGGGTGACAGAATGGCTAAAAAACAGCACCCATATATATGCTGCCTACCAGAGACTCATTTTAGACCCAAAGACACCTACAGATTGAAAGTGAGTGGATAGAGAAATATTTATCATACAAATGGATGTCAAAAGAAAGCCAGAACAGCAATACATATATCAAACCAGATTTTAAAACAAAGACTGTAATAAGAGATGAAGAAGGGCATTATATCATAATAAAGGGTCTATCCAACAAGAAGATCTAACAATTGCAATTATTTATACTCCCAACTTAGGAGTGCCCAAATACATAAATAAATTAATAACAAACATAAAGGAAATTATTGATAATAAAACAATAATAGTAGGGGACTTTAACACCAAACTTACAGCAATGGACAGATCATCTAAGCAGAAGATCAACAAGGAAACAAGGGCTTTGAATGACACAATGAACCAGATGGACTTAACAGTGATAATCGTAACATTTCATCCTAATGCAGCAGAATACACATTCTTTTCAAGTGCACATGAAGAGACAACATTCTAAGTCACAAACCAGGCCTCAACAAGTACAAAATTATTGAGATCATATCATGCATATTTTCTGACCACAGCACTATAAAACTTGAAGTCAACAACAAGAAAAAAATTGGCAAGACCACAAATACATGGAGGCTAAAGGACATTCTACTAAAGAAAGAATGGGTCAACCAGGAAATTAAAGAAGAAATTTAAAAAAAAAAAAACATGGAAACAAGTGAAGATGAAAACATGACAGTTCAAAACCTTTGAGATGCAACAAAAGGGGTCAAAAGAGGAAAACATACAGAAATACAGGCCTACCTCAAGAAGCAAGAAAAATCTCAAACATACAGCCTAACCTTACACCTAAAGGAGCTAGTAAAAGAACATCAAACAAAGCCTAAAGTCAGCTGAAAAAGGGAAATAATAAAGATCAGAGCAGAAATAAGTGATATAGGGGGAAAAAAGGAGAATAGATCAATAAAATCAGGAGCTGGTTCTTTGAAAGAATGAGTAAGATCAATAAACCCTTAGCCAGACTTATCAAAAAGAAAAGAGAAAGGGGGGCGCCTGGGTGGCACAGCGGTTAAGCGTCTGCCTTCGGCTCAGGGCGTGATCCCGGCGTTATAGGATCGAGCCCCACATCAGGCTCCTCCGCTATGAGCCTGCTTCTTCCTCTCCCACTCCCCCTGCTTGTGTTCCCTCTCTCGCTGGCTGTCTCTCTCTGTCAAATAAATAAATTAAAAAATCTTTAAAAAAAAAAAAAGAAAGAAAGGAGAAAGGAACCAAAAAAAATCACAAAGGAGGGGAAATCACAACCAACATTAAAGAAATACAAACAATTATAAGAGGATATTATGAGCAATTATATGCCAACAAATTAGGCAATCTGGAAGAAATGGATGCATTCCTAGAAACTTCTAAACTATCAAAACTGAAACAGAAAGAAATAAAAAACTTGAATAGACCAATAACTAGCAAAGAAACTGAATCAGTAATCAAAAATTTCCCAACTAACAAAAGTCCAGGGCCTGACAGCTTCTCAGGGGAATTCTACGAAATACTTAAAAAACAGTTAATACCACTTTTCCTGAAACTGTCTCAAAAAGGAGAAATGTAAGGAAAACTTCTAAGCTCATTCTCTGAGGCCAGCATTACCTTGATTCCAAAACCAGATAAAGATCAAACCACAAAAGCAAACTACAGGCCAATATCCCTGATGAACACAGATCCAAAAATTGTTAACAAAATAGCAGCAGATCAAATCCAACAGAACATTCAAGGAATCGTTCACCATGATCAAAAGTGGGATTTATTCCTGGGTTGCAAAGGTGGTTCAATATTCATAAATCAGTCAAGATATACCACATTAATAAAAGAAATGGCAAGGACCACATGATCCTCTTAAAAATGCAGAAAAAACAGTTGATGAAGTATAGCATCCATTCTTGATAAAAACGCTCAACAAAGTAGGTTTAGAAAGAACATACCTCAACATAATAAAGGCCATATATGAAAAACCCACAGCTAATATCATCCCCAGTGGGGAAAAACTGAGAGCTTTTCCTCTACAGTCAGGAACAAGACAGGGATGTCCACTCTCACCACTGTTACTTAACATAGTACTGGAAGTCCTAGCCTCAGCAATCAGACAACAAACACTGGGTACAGTATATATTGTGGTGAGTGATGTGCATTGTGTAAGACTGATGAACCACAGACCCGTCTCCGTGAAAAAAATAATACATTATCTGTTAATTAAAAAAATAAATAAAATATTCTATTTTTTTAAAAAGGAAATAAAAGGCATCCAAATCAGCAGGGAAGAAGTCAAACTTTCACTATTTGCAAATGACATGATAGTCTATATAGAAAATCCAAAAGGTTCTACAAAAAAATTGCTAGAACTGATACACAAATCCAGGAGTTACAGGATACAAAGCAATGTAGAGGAATATGTTGCATTTCTATATACCAATAATGAAGCAGCAGAAAGAGAAATCAAGGAATCAATCCCATTTATAATTGTACCAAAAACCATAAGACACCTGGGAATAAACCTAACCAAAGAGGTAAAAGATCTGTACTCTGAAAACTATAAAACACTTATGAAAGAAATTGAAGAGGACACAAAGAGATGGAAAACATTCCATGCTCATGAATTGGAAGAACAAATATTGTTAAAATGTCTATATTACCCAAAGCAATCTACACATTTAATGCACCCCTATCAAAATACCACCAGCATTTTCATAGAGCTAGAACAATCCTAAACTTTCTATGGAACCAAAAAAGACCCTGAATACCCAAAGCTATACTGAAAAGGAAAAGAAAAGCAAAGCTGGAGGTATCACAATTCTGGACTTCAAGTTGTATTACAAAGCTGTACTGATCAAGACACAAAAACAGACATATAGATCAACGGAACAGACTAGAAAACCCAAAAATGAATCCACAACAATATAGTCAACCAATCTCTGACAAACAGGAAATAATATCCAATGGATAAAAAGACAGTCTCTTCAACAAATGGTGTTGGGAAAACTGGAAAGCAACATGCAGAAAAATGAAATTGGACCACTTTCTTACACCATACACAAAAATAAATTCAAAATGGATGAAAGACCTGTGAGACAGGAACCCATCAAAATCCTAGAGGAGAACACAAACAGTAACCTCTTTGACATTGGTGGTAGCAACTTGTTACTAGAAATATTTCCAGAGGAAAGGGAAACAAAAACAAAAATAAACTACTGGGACTTCATCAAGATAAAAAGCTTCTGCACCGTGAAAGAAACAATTTAGTGATTCAATACTTACCTACAACACTCAGTGCTCATCGCAAGTGCCACCCTTATTCCCCATTAACCTATGTAACCTACGCATCTCCTCTTGGGTAACCATCAGTTTGTTTGCTATACTTAAGAGTCTGTTTCTTGGTTTGCCTCTCTCTCTCTCTCTCTTTTTTTTTTTTCCTATGCTTGGTTGTTTCTTAAATTCCACATGAGTGAAATCATATAGCATTTATCTTTCTTTGACCGACTTATTTCGCTTAGCAGAATACTCTCTAGCTCCATCCACATGACTGCAAATGACAAGACGGCATTCTTTCTGATGGCTGAGTAATACTGATATGTGTATGTGTATACACACACACACACACACACACACACACACCACCTCTTCCTTATCCATTCATCAATCGATGGACATTTGGACTCCTTCCGTAATTTGGCTACTGTTAATAATGCTGCTGTAAACATCAGGGTGCATGTATCCCTTCAAGTAAGTATTTTTGTATTATTTGGGTAAATACCTAGTAGTGCAATTGCTGGAGGGTAGGGCAGTTCTATTTTTAACTATTTGAGGCACCTCCATACTATATTACAGAGTGGATGCAGCGGCGTACATTCCCACTAACAGTGCCAAGAGTTTTCCCCTTTCTCCACATCCATATGAACACCTGTTATTTCTTGTGCTGTTGATTTTAGCCATTCTGACAGGTGTGAAGTGATATCTCATCGTAGTTTCGATTTGTATTTCCCGTATGATGAATGATATTGAGAAATTTTCCACGTGTCTGTTGGCCATCTGTATGTCTTCTTTGGAAAAATGTCTATCCATGTCTTCTGCCTATTTTTTAATTGGATTATTTATTTTTCGGGTGTTGGGCTTTATAAGAACTTTATATATTTTAGATAATGAGTAGCTGCTCTGAAGCTGCTGTAATGAGTAGGAATTACTGTAGACAATTTCATCATTCTCATGAACGTACAACGTAGAGGTGCTTATACATAAATAAACAAACAAACAAGAAACATAACCTCCAAAATTCAACAAAAGAAAATGAGAAGGCTTTAATGTGACAGAAAATAAATGGATGTGACATTTGGGAATCAGGTAAGATTTCTGAGTATTTAACATATAAACTGAAAATCTTAAGTCAAGAAGATAACAAATCCAGGAAGCACTTGAGTAAGAAAGTTAAATTAAGAGTGAAATCTTAAGAGTTAAAAGCTTAGGAAAGAATATTCAAATAACAGGAAGAAGGTCAGTGTAGCTGGATGGTAACAGCAAGAGGGAATTACAATAACAGCTTGCACTTACTAAGTGTTCACTATGTACCAGGCACTGTTCTAAGCACTTTACACATATTGACTCATTTAATCCTATAAACTAAGAGGCAAGTGTAATTATTATGCACATTTTAGAGATGAGGTAATTGTGGAACAGAGCAGTATAACAACACACTCAAGATTATATAGTAAATAAAGACACCAGAATTTTACCCAGGGAGTCTACATATAAACTAGATCTTTGACTCTTTCCCATTGCACACAACTGCTTGGTAGACAATGTCCAAATCACCCAGGACACTGGGGATAAACTGGAATTGGGGAATTAAATGATATGTGAATCATAATTTGATTTAGCTGTTATATGGACTCTGGCATTGGAAATATATTGAAAAGTAAATGAAATTAAGAAGAAAGCAAATAAAGATAAAATAAAAATCAAATAGCAAGCACATAGAAGAAAAATGGACAGAGATGAGCCAGAATCTTTCAATCAAGGCACTATAAAGGTTGTGGGCAAAGAATACCAGGAAGAAAATAGAGAAAGAGTTCCATGGGGGAAAGGGCTCTGCACTTGTGAACCCTTAGGATGATATGTGTGTGCTCTCGGGAAATTAGCCAAAATTTCCGTACCTGTGTTCTTTATCTGTAAAATAAAAAGTTGAACTACTCCAGGGTTTTGTAATTCAAAATATACTACAAACAAGTAAACTAACTAAATTCTCCACTTTTGACTTTAAGAAGGAATAGTAGAAGTAGGGAAACCTGGCAACAATCACTCTGCTAATGAAGAAAAACAAGAACAGAAATGAGTGGTAAACAGATTTTAGTATTATAAGCCTTGAAAAACGCTGGAATAGATGATCTCTATGGTCTCCAGTTCTAAAATTCTATGATTCTATAATGAAAGTTTATATAAAGAGTAAACTTTTTAAAACATTTTATGTAAGAATAGTTTCTCCTATATCTCAAAAATATCTAAGAAGAAAAGCTGTTCTTACATGAAAAGCAAAGCAAATTGAATCCGTTGAAGTAACTCCAGGGCACCTCTAGGGCATCTGGCATTGAACCCAACATTGTTCCCTGTCAAAATGGGTGCAAAAGAGAGAAACTATAAAAATTGCAAAAACTTACATTAATCGAAGATGGCATCTGCTGTTATTGCTGAAGCTCTGTTGCTATCTGATACAGAGCTATATGACCTTGAGAAAAAAAGTACAGGTCTCTGCAAAGAAGAAAAAAAAGTGACATACTTTCAAAAAGTGAATTATGAACCTTTCTTAAATTAAAATTATTTCATAAGAAATTTCTTAGATATGATCTTGAATATAATTCATTCAGAATATGAACTGAAATATTAGTTGTTATGCAATTAATGTGTATTTCCCTAGCTTATGAAAAACAAAAATTTTACCACCAAAGAAAAATACAGTCATATCTGAATAGATACATATAATGATTCATAATTGTAAAATAAATGTTTGTGAAGCTATACATCTTATACATCTATAAATTATGTGAACAGAGCCTCATATAAAAAATATAACAAATACAAGCACATTACAACTAAACGCTGATAAAATAATACACTGTTTATTGCAATCAGGTTTTTTTTCAAATTTTTATTTCAATTCCAGTTAGTTAACATACAGTGTAATATTAGTTTTAGGTGTACAATATAGTGATTCAACAATTCCATACATCACCCAGTGCTCATCACAAGTGCACTCCTTAATCCATCCATCCACCCCCTCCACCCATCCCTCCACCACCTCCCTCCTGATAACCATCACTTTGTTCTCTATTTTTTGGTTTGCCCCCCCCTCCTTTTCCCTTTGCTTGTTTCTTAAATTCCACATACAAGTTAAGTCATATGGAACTTTTAAACAAGTCAGATTCCTCTTATTAACCTTTTTGCATTAAGATTACAGAATGTTCTTTACTATGATATTACAGATCAGAACCTTTCAAAGGGAAAGACTTGACTTCTAGTAATAAATGCATTAGCCAGAATTAGTCAGCATAAAACAAAATTCAGACACTCAAGTACTTTCTTCTCTGCTAGGGATTTTCATCTCCAGCCTCACATGTGATAGAATGCGAGCCTAAATTCTGGACTTTAGCTATTTCCCCTGACCCTGGTTTCTACACAGTCACTGGATAGCCTTTGCTGGTAATTTACAGGTGTTCTCTTAATCCTGCAAAATACTCTTGTCCAACAAATTCTGCTTATAATGATCTACCAGAGAGGTAAATTCTACATATTGTTTGAGACTAAAACGACTATGCTCTCAAATACATGCGAGAAGAAATTTAAGTCTCTGAATTTAGTTATAAGTGAATTTAGTTATAAATTCAGAAACTTAATTTTAAATATAAACTAATTTTTTAAATTTTTTAAAATATAAACTAAATTTTAAATATAAAATCAAGAAAAACATGGTTCTGCTTGCTAGGCTTTCTATACTTCAGTTAGTGAGTTTAAGATCCTAAATCCACAAAAAGAAGTGGTATTTCACTTAGTATTAGGTGCAACTATGGAACTTATTATCCAAATATTTAACCCAAATATTACTTATTCATCCAGATAATAGTTTCAAAAAAAAAAAAAGATGTACTTATGTAAATGGCTGATTAAACCATGAGACATACTAATATAATTTCTAATATGTCTTGCCATGCAAGTTGACATCACTTAGGACAAACAGGATCTTTGATTCTAGAGTAAGCCTTACTTGTCATGACAGTATTTAACCAATTTTACTCACATTATAACAAATGCGCAGATACTCAAATTCTTAGAATTGTGTTTTCAAAGTGATATGAACACTCTCAGGTATAGATCTGATTAATCCATTGCCAGGGGAAAAATACTGTAAAGCAAGGATAGAAACAAACCAGTCCACGATAACCGTGTATGTTTAGCATGACTGCTCATGTACTCGATTACAGGGTTACTGAGGGAAATAGCAAGGGCTTTGAGCAAACTTAAGGGCTGAAACTGTGAGGGGGGAGAGGGGGGAGTTACCAACAGACTTAAACTTGCCTTTGGACCTTGACTTTCTTTAGTTTCAACATCTGTGCCTGGTTCCATCAACCATCTTTCCTTCTTTTTATACCATTTTTACTTTTAACTGAAACGTTTGCTTTTTAACTAAAACATCAAACTAGTAAGATGTGGGTATATGGTGTAACCCTTTTTTACTTTTTTACTGAGTTTGCTTTTTAACTGAAACGTCAAACTAGTAAGATGTGGGTATATGGTGTAACCCTAATGATTCAATGAATGTGTTTCCCAGATAAGTACAGCTTCTTCATTCACTGAAGTACACAGAAAAGTGGAACAATGCCGAGGCTAAATGGCTTATCAGTCCGTTCAAGTACTACGAGAATTAAGTGGTTTTTTGTTGCTTTTGGTTTTTTTACTGCAACTCTTAGGGAATATCTGTTCTGAAAACTTTTAGAATTAAAAAAATAATTGATGGGCAGAAATATTATTGTGAAAATTCTGTGCTGCTTCAGGCACTTAAATGCAATAACAAAAGGTTATATTTTGAAATGTGCCAAGTACCTCTACAAGGTGAGGTGTACTGTGTGCAAGAGTGTGTGTATATGTACTGCCTAGAATGAAATCAACTGATATTACCATGTTGACTCAGGTATTTGCAGCTGACAGTGCACCCTTCAGGCATTTTGGAAATCTTCAACTAATGGTGCAGACAGCTGACAGAAAAAGAATGATGAACTAACACACTCAGGGGCAAGAATAATAGCAGAGAGGGACAGCTAAGAAAGTTTGGTTAAGTTGGCTTATAAATATAACAGATCTATTAATTTTCACAGAGCTCCTAATGTGAAAGATACAGGAGAAATTACATTCTATCTCAAATATCTATCATTAATATTATTTCTAACAACAGTAAAATCTTTCATTGATTAAACAATTCCTATGGAATACAGATTTTAGTGATAACATTGGGTTTTAGGAGGTATCGGATACCACCTGATCAGGAAATATCTTGGTATTCTGAACACGAAAGTAAATCCATTAGCACATCTATAAAACAAAAACATATTCAAGATGTCCGTGTTTGGTAAGACAACAGAACTAGGGTATATCCATTCAGTTAAAATACAATGCTGTTTAATAAACCACACAATTTTACAGTAGTCAAATTTTTAAAAATGAAACCTGTAAGCTGAATACTGTTTATATTTATTGGATAAAATTTATTACTAATAATTCTCCTAAAGAACATTTATATTGGTTCTCCTCTGATTTTCTCTATTTTTTTATTCGAGACTACATTTAAAAGAAAAAAGCACAACTGGGCTTGAGTCCATTCAGTAAGAATAATTGGTTACTTTTCAAAAGGTTGGTATAAAATTAATACCTCCTTGACACCAAAGATAAATCAAAATGATCACATGAAGCATATTAAAATCAAGGTAAAATTGATGCAGATTTGAAGCATCTTGGAACATGCTTATGTCTACTCCAAGTTCCACCTCTTTAAGGAAATTTGTCAGCTATTCTTTTAAAACGCATATAATATTTATTTTCGTGCTCATTCTTGTACTTAATATGGCTTTCATTTTTAATAATAAGTTCGTATTTATCTTACAATGATGTTTTTCTCTATTTTAACCTTCTTACACAGAGGAAATACATAATCCTCCACTGTTTATATCTTGCATAAACTTTCTACGTCTTTGGGCTTACCTCATATGAACAACGAATATGATTTATAAAAATTGAATTGAATTCACTACTTTCAGAGAAATTTGGTATCTCACACCAAGCCTATGGAAAGATTAGGGCCTTCAAAATATAGATAACTATTTTTGGGTAGTTATTTGAAAAGTAACTTAGAGTAACTTTAGGAGAAAACATTTTAAAGTGGCATTAAAGCATACTGCTATGTATTGCTTTCTCGCTGGGCCATAAAATCCAGGTTAATTGCTAAACAAAACCACATATAAAGTAGAGAAAAAGCAACTATAAAAACATATATAAATTGTATTGTCATTCCACCATACTAAGAAATGTATGTCAGGCACCTGGGTGGCTCAGTTGGTTAAACGACTGCCTTTGGCTCAGCTCATGATCCTGGAGTCCCAGGATCAAGTCTTGTATCAGGCTCCCCGCTTAGCAGGGAGTCTGCTTCTCCCTCAGACCCTTTCCCCTCTCATGCTCTCTCATTCTCTCTCGCTCAATAAATAAAATCTTAAAAAAAAAAAAAAGTATGTCAATTGCTTATAAAACGACATCAACTCCCTAGGGTGCATACGTGAATTAACATTAGTAAGAGTTAACATTATTATCACATCACAAAACTGCTTTCCACTAAAAGAAACCTGCAACAGCTCAGATATATTGTGTGGTAGATACTACTAGAGGCAGAACTGACCTAAGCACCTCCCCATGACATGTAGACCACTTACTCCAACACTGACTGCATAAGTGTCAACAGACTAGAGAACACACTATTTTTTCTCCTTGTATGACAGTCACAATTCTAGAAAATGGCAGCACTTCGGCAAGGAAATTAAGTATTAAAGCAAAACTCAAAATGCCAACAGTTTTTACACAGTCTAACCTCATTAAAAGGTATTTAACAATGGGTTCCTGGATGGCTCTGTTGGTTAAGTGTCCAGCTCTTGATTTTGCCTCAGGTCATGATCTCAGGGTTGTGAGATCAAGTCCTGGGTCCAGCTCCACGCTGGGCATGGAGCCTGCTTAAGATTCTCCCTCTCCTTCTGCCCCTCCACCCACTACCCCTCTCACTCCCTCTCTAAAACTTAAACAAATAAAAGTGTTTAATGAATACTTATAAAAAGTCTTACAAAGGCATACGCTACATCAAATTTAAAAGATAAAAAGGATAAAAATATGCAGTTTTTTGAGTGCTTTACATGAATATTAACTTTTTATTTCTTATGAAAGGCCTCTCCAGTATTATTATCCTTCCTATACTACATAACAGGGCACAGAAAATGTAAATAAATTTTCTAAGGTCACACAGCTACCAAACTGCAGGAAATATCTCTCAATCCAGAAGCTCTACATTTAGTAAAATTCCAAAGATTATAGCTTACCGAATCTTTATAAATAAAGTCAAATTATAGTTAATAAAATTTATTCATTTATGCAACTGTTTACAGAAATTTCACTTTGCAGGTAAGAAAGTATCTCAATCTTCCATAAACTTCTGCTTATTAAGTACATCACTTATTCAATACACATGGGACATACAAAACACCTATCTCACATAAATAAAAGCATTTCTTGGCTCTAAGAAGATGAGAAAAATCATTAAATACTAATTATTCATTACTTATTGGAGAGGACACATAACAATTTAGTCAGGTCAAACTGACAACATGGTTGTCATGTATCTTTTTTAAGTATCTGAATTTTTGCATATACTGTTATTTATGTGATATATCTCTAAGTTATAAGAATTTATAGGACATATATTAGGAATAAATAAAAATAACTACTCTTTAAAGTCAAGGGAAATGAATTCTCACCCAGAATTTGGTAAAATTTCTCACGTGACCTTGGACAATTTATTTTTATATCATGGTTTTATTCACTTCAACTGTAAAATAAAAAGTTTTACTTAAATTGTAACCAAGATTCTTCTTACAGATCAAAACATACATGATTTTAAAATGTTTTAGTACATTCTCAGTTATTTTTTCATGTAATTTTTGTTGTCTCATACACACACTTTTATAAGGTTCCATGCTTTAATTACAGAAACAAACCTGACTTACATGTATTCTTTCATAAAAATACAAGAATTTAGAACTCAACTTATATACTTTGTAGCCAAATTAGCAACTTCTTATATTATGCAGTTGCCTCTCCTATGCCATTTATAGCTCATTAGATGAGATCCTATTCTACTGAAGCAAAATTTTCTTTGTGAAGAACATCAGCACAGTGGAAAGCAGTGGCTTGAGAGCCAAGCAGATATGAGTTTATATCAGAACTATACCTTCAGTACTTTTCTAAGCTTGGCAAGTGCCCTGATGCCTTACATTTCAGGTTTTGTTTTAGTTTTATCTGTACTTTATGCCAACTTTGAAAAGTTTCCTGAGGGGTATATTGCAGACAGTCCATAAAAGTACCTGCGATGATGACAATTTTATGGTAAGTTTTTGTTTTGAGGTGATAAAAAGCAAGTAGAAAAAGTATAACAAATGGGAATTTTAATTTATTAAAATTTTCAAAAAGGCGGGCTACCTGGGTGGCTCAGTTGGTTAAGAGACTGAGTCTTGATTTCAGCTCAGATCATGATCTTGTGGTAAGATGGAGCCCCTGGTAGGGCTCCACGCTGGGTACAGAGTCTGCTTAAGATTCTTTCTCTCCCTCTCCCTCTTCCATTGCCCTCCCCCGCTCGTGATCTCTCTCTCTCTCTCAAAAAAAAACCAAAATTTTCCAAAAGTCAATGTTCTACATTGTGCATTTTTAAAATATGGTCACTTAAATTAATGGGGCAAATTAATGAAGCCATATTCTAACGAATGAGAAATTAAGGATAGGAAGATGGTAACAAAGAATATGTATAAATTATCACAATATCTAAATCAAGTAAACAACAGTATTTCCTTTGTCCCATTCTCTGAAAGTTTTGTTATTACCATTTTATCAGTAGCTTAGAAATGATACTACAGTGAAACTAAGTTCATAGAGCATATAGAATTTTTCCTAGTAATTAAAGAGCAAAATAACTAAAATGTAATAATGATTACTACTTTTCCTGTATTACCTGATTTATTATAAAGTAGTTTACAAATATAAAAAATATAAATATAACATATAAATATAAGTATAAACATAAATGATTTTTACTTATACTTACATTTATAAACAGTTATAAACATATAAATAGATATACTTATGAGCATATATTTATAAACATAAAATACTCATTAACATATGTAACACATATACATTAGCATTTTTATAAAGACTAAAATAATTCAAATATAGTAATGATTAATACTTTACCTATGTTAACTAATCTATTGTTACATATACTAACACTTTACCTACATTAACTAATTTATTTTTCAAAACAACTATGGACCCTGTTTGATGGGTTCACAGAATGAGGAAACTCAGAGTAGAGAGGCTGTGACTTTCCCAAGACCATAAACTTGTGGGCAGCAGAGCCAAGTTCTGATCCTAGGAATCAGACTCTAG
This sequence comes from Ursus americanus, assembly GCF_024610735.1. NCBI lineage: Eukaryota > Metazoa > Chordata > Mammalia > Carnivora > Ursidae > Ursus > Ursus americanus. The sequence continues at coordinate 39,700,792 of NC_142136.1, forward strand.
AATGTAATCTCTTATCCAACACATTCTTTTTCTTTGAAAAATTAATATTCAATGAAGTTGTGTATGGCATTAACAAAGAATTAAATGGGCTTCAAATGGGAGAAACTAAAGCATATTTAGAATAAACCTAAAATATAAATGTAATACTACTAAATTTTTCAATGGGACTTGTGAATAAAAACTGGAAGTAATATGGGACCTGGTTGCAAATCTGAAATTCTGCTCTATCAGAAGCTTTAGAAATTAGACAAATTTTCTGAGCCTCAGGTTACTCATCTTAAAAAAAAAAAAATGTAAACATCATACATATGTTTGACAATTAAATGAGAAATATGTAGGTGCTTTGTGCACAATGTAGTTCCTGGTAATTGAAAAAATAAAATAGATTAACACAGAGAGAGGCACTCCGGTAGAGCTTCCCTCTTACAAAAATACAATGATGATTAATGAAAACAATCTGATCCCTTATATAAATCACTGTATGTCTTTACGGGAACATTAATCTGACAAATATTAAAGATGGCTATTTAAAATCATGAAAGGAGTATATGCAGCACGATCATCTGCTGCTTGGACGGGGCTTAAGTTTACTTAAGTTAACTTACCCCACTTCACTCTCAATATTGTCCTACTGTGGATGGTAGGCTATATGGTCACCTGGGTATAGTGTAGCAGAGAGATGCTGCAACTGATTTTTGAGAGGCTGAAAGCATCAAAACTGTTTCATCTAATAAAATTAGGCCTTTTTAAATTATGACTGCCGAGTCTTTAATAAACTAATGGAACATGTGGATAAGATAAGCATGGCTTATTCATCCAACCAAAAGTACATCAGAATTAGGAGCACCCACTGAAGCATGAAAGAGTTCAATTTGGGGCAAATAAGAAGCATGCAAAAAATAATTTCTCTGAGCTGCCAAATTAGATATTATAAGGATTAAGAACTAAAGTCCATGCACTTTATTCATAGAAGACCTCCTTAGGCTCTCTCTCAGATATCTCTGATCTTTCTAGGGAGACAAAACAAAGAAGCCTGTTTATTTAGTGTATTCAAATTCCATACCAGATCTGAGTAACTAATATAAAGCAATACCAAGTTAACTACACGACATATTAGAATATATGGAGGTACACATACTTAATGAAGTAATTTTAGCAAAAAATATTTAAAGTTATAGTACTGAAATGATACTGAAATTATAGTTATTTGAAACAAATTCATTCATGTGTAGAAAAGTTCAGCTCTCAATTCTAGAGATAACTAAAGAAATAAGATAAAGTGGTGTGTTTTTTCCCCTAGGAGAAATTAAGATCTGATAGTTCTTTAAAATGTAGTATAAGCTAAAAAAAAAAGAAAGTAGTTCAATTTTGGAATTCTTTTTAATACAGTATTAGGCTACCTATATTGTGTAACTCATAAAGAAAAACAGCAATTTGGGGACTTCTTTTCTTAAATTTTAGATTTTCAAAATTAAAATCACAATCCCTTTCAAACATGTCTCAATTTAGATGTACAAGGGAGTACCCTACAAATTAACCCTTATATTCTTGATTTTAAATCAAGTTTTTTGTTAAGTATAGATAATACATTTTACAATTGTGCTGTCCCTGTAATACTTTTTACCTGGATGTCAAGTCTTTTTCCCCAAGCCAAGACATATTTTAGGAAGTCAAATCCTAAGCCACCATCATAAACAGTTTTGATGCAATGAGTAAAATTACCAAGAGCCTAGTACAAAACACTACTACAGACACATTCAAGTCTATTCATGGCTGCCCTTCAGACTGATAGTGAAACTAGACTGGCCAGGATTTAAATTCCTCAAAAACAACAGTATACCACAGTTGCTTAGAACTGTTTTTGATATTTAATTTTATTGCATTCTAACCTCCTCTTAAAGTAAGATTTTCATGTTTAACCTTGCTTCAAAATATAATCATCAATAATAATCTGCAATAATACTTTCTTGAATGTTCCTTTTATGGTATTGTGTTCATTTTACACAATAACAAAAGCACAGTAAAAACTGTGGTTTCTGTTTTCTATTTCAGATTGAGGAAAATATAAAAATAAATGGCTAAAGACTGAACAAAATTCAACTTGATTTTGTTAATAAACTACTCTAAATCGTTTCTCTAATCCAGAACTCATTCTGGGATCAACAACAACAAAAATCACTGAAAAATATATTTTCGTTCTGCCAGTTCAAAACCCAACAATTACAACTAGTAACAAGTACACCGACTGCCCAAATCTTTATTTTTCAGTAGGAGAAAGAGCTAGAGTTTCTTTGTAGAATTCATTGACTCCAAGACAAAAAGACGGAAATGTCAAAAGGACACAGGGAACCTACATGAAAAGATCCCCCCACGGCCAGCATTGAAATATCATGAGGAACAAAATAAATAGTGAAAGCATTAGATTATAACCCAAAGACTAAAACAAACATCCATGAGTCCATATTAATAACGGATGGATGGAAGGAAGGAAGGAAGGAAGGAAGGAAGGAAGGAAGGGGGAGGGAGGAAGAGGGGGAGGTAAGAAAGGAAACGAAATGAAAGGAGAGGAAGGGAGGAAGGGAAAAAGGAAAAGGGATAACTTTTCCTTAGAGAATTTCCCATTAAAAATGTAGAAACAGGGCGCCTGGGTGGCTCAGTTGGTTAAGCGTCTGCCTTCGGCTCAGGTCATGATCCCAGGGTCCGGGGATGGGATCCCACATGGGGCTCCATGCTGGGCGGGGAATCTGCTTCTCTCTCTACCCCACCCCCATCCTTGTGCTCTCGCTCTCTCTCATGCCCGCTCTCTCTTGAATAAAATCTTTAAATAAATAAATAAAATAAATAAATAAATAAATAAATAAATAAATAAATAAATAAATAAAGTAGGAAGAATGATGACTAGAAAATCACCAGTAGAATACCACAGAAATGACTGCCACAGGCTAGATCCGTCAATGAATGCAGAAATTAGTAGACAAATCTTTAAGCTAAAACAGGATATATATGTCTGGTTTCAAAGAGAGAATTATAAACTATTATTATGGAGAGAAAACAAGTAAATCTGTAGTGTGGAATCCTAACAGACACCAGCTTAACCAAGTGCTTGAGGTTAATATCACATATTCATAATATGACACCATGCAATCCCTGATTTATTCAGTGACAGGAACATATCACTCTTCTGGTACTTTCACAATTTTATCATGAGAAAGAAAAAAAAGAAAAACTTCAGACAAATCAAAACTGAGAAACATTCTATAAATAACTGAACTTCCCTCTTTAAAAAAATGTCAGTCATGAAATATAATGAAACACTGAAGTTGTTGTAATGTATTGAAGAATTGTAATTAGATTTCTTTGCTACTATTAACAATTTACCACAAATTCAGTAGCTTGAAACAACACAAATTTATTATTTTACTGCAAATCGAAAGTTCAACACGATACTCACTGGGCTAAAATAAGGTACGGGTAGGACTGAGTCCCCTTCTGGAGGTCCACGACCATAGCTTTTACAGGCTGTGTGCATTCCTTGGCTGTTGGCCCATTTTCTTCCACAGTCAACATTGTATCTCTCTGACCTTCCTTCTATCTTCACATCTCTCCTCCGATCACAGTCAAAAGAGGTTCTCTGCTTTTAAGGGATTCATGCATTGAGAATGTGCCCACTTGTAAAATCAATAGCAATCGCCCCATCTCAAGGCCCATTCCTTCAATCATACCTTTAATCACTGCAAAGTCCCTTTTATGGGGTAAAGTAACATATTCACACGTACTAGGGATTAGGACATGGACATCTTGGTGTAGTGGGGATAGAGAGTGATGGTAGACGTGAACATTATTCTGCCTATCACAGAAATATATCAATTCTGGATTGAAACCTGGACCATAAACTAAACCTTAGTGGTAGAATCCAAATAAAGTCTACAGCTCAGTTAATCATGCTATACCAACATTAATCTCTTAATTTGATGATTTCTCTGTAAGCCTAAAATTATCTCAAAACAAAAGATTGGCAGAAAAATATAGGTAGTGGTTGCCTGAGGGAGGTCAGGGGAAAGGTGAGAGAATGGGAATAGTTAATAAATATGATTATTGGAGTTACAGGACGTTTTAACAATTTTTTTAAAGATTTATTTTATTTATGAGAGAGAGTGCACAAGCAGGGGAGGGGCGGGGGGGGAAGAAAGAGAGGGAGAATCCTCAAGCTAACTCTCCAATGAGCACGGAGCCCAACACAGGGCTCAATCCCAGGACCCTGAGACCATGACCTGAGCAGAAATCAAGAGCTAGCTGCTCAACCGACTGAGCCACCCACGGGCCCCATGTTTTAACAATTTTTATGATAAGCATTCGTATTTTTCTTTACAAACATGGCTGTACACACTTACTATGTGATTTCTGAAGAAAAGTGGGATATTTCTGTTATTGAAATTCTTCAAGGAAATTAGTCGACTCTATTTAAATAGCACAGATCTTTCTCTGTGAAAACTGCTGAATTACCCAAGACAGTGAAGCAGTAACTAAATATAATTTATGTCTATATTCCTACAGTTTTCATTAACAAATAAATTTACAGAATTACGCAAAGAATCTAGTGAAATCATGTTCTCAAAAATGGAAGAAATATATTTATTTTAAGAACAACTTCAGTGACTTACGGTTTTAGAATAATAGCTTCAAAAACTATGTTCTTGAATGAAGTTACACTGGATACAAAATGCCAGTTACCCCGTAAAAATAAATTATTTTTAATTCTCACAATAATCAAGAAATTGTCTTTCCTTTACTAGTAGATGTGTGACATCAGTCTTTACAGTCTGTTCATGCCTGTAACAGTTTACTTATATTTAAAACTGTTTTCCATCTAAAGATTCTGAGATGTTGAACTTGAGTTTGTGTAAGGAAACAACTTAAAATCCATTAGCAACTTGGTAAAAAATTCTTTAAATTATATCAACTAGTAATATGCAACTTTCTTTTGTTCTCTATAGCTTTTTATTTTCACTTTGATAAGAAATCTTTTCAAAGGGGGCGCCTGGGTGGCACAGCGGTTAAGCGTCTGCCTTCGGCTCAGGGCGTGATCCCGGCGTTCCGGGATCGAGTCCCACATCAGGCTCCTCCGCTATGAGCCTGCTTCTTCCTCTCCCACTCCCCCTGCTTGTGTTCCCTCTCTCGCTGGCTGTCTCTATCTCTGTCGAATAAATAAATAAAATCTTAAAAAAAAAAAAAAAAAAGAAATCTTTTCAAAGCAATTCAAGAGATACATTTTCAATGTCATAAGCAAAAGTTATATCACTACTAAACAGAGCTTTCTACTGAATACAGTGATTTGGTTTATGTATTTTTAGTATAGTAACTTCTTCCTTGTATGTGATTCTGAGAGAGGCATTTAACACAGATTTTAAGATGAGAGACTTGAGTGTCACTAATTAGGCTGAAATCCTTGGTCTACTACCTCATCAGTTCTTAATGTTTAGACTTGTTTAAGATACTTAATCTTTCTTTGATTAATTTCCTCAACTTCAAAATATATTTATCTTGAATAAGATAACTAATGAATAAAATACCGATAAGAACAAATCTTAAACATTATTTTAAAATATTACAGAATGAAGCATGACAGACTATGGACTCTAAGAAACAAACTGAGGGCTTCAGAGGGGAGGGGAGTGGGGAAATGGGATAGGCTGGTGATGGGTAGTAAGGAAGGCACGTATTGCATGGTGCACTGGGTGTTATACGCAACCTATGAATCATCGAACTTTACATCAAAAACCAGGGATGTACTGTATGGTGACTAACATAATATAATAAAAAATATTATTATAATAAAAATAAATAAATAAATAATAAATAAATAAAATATTATAGAAAACTTTTGCTAAATTAGTTATAAAATAAGCCATCTTTTTCTTCAAATATCTCTAATAAAATTATGTTTTACAGCACTCATTTTCATATTAAAATATCAGCTTGATTGACTTATCTATATTGTCAAACCACTGTGCATAATCAAATATATGTATTAGAATCTTTCAAATAAAGTCACTTTTTCACATACACACCTGTTCCTAAGTCACAGATAACCTGTCTAATGAGTTCTGATAAAATACTCAACTGATACCATGGTATGATTTATTATGCTTCATTAGGCAGTAATTAGATGTGAACTCCAAATAAGTGTTGCAAACTCAAATTAAAAAATTAATTTGGATTACAGATTTGGAAAGTAGATTTCGTGGAGTATAATAATTATTTTACCCCATATATATAATAATATATATAAACAATCCGAAAAGAAAAAAATGTGTTGGCTCAGCTCCTAAACTTGTACAGAGCTCAGTCGGTTAAGTGTCTGGCTTCGGCACAGGTCATGATCTCGGGGTCCCGGGACTGAGCCCTGCATTGGACTTACTGCTCAGTGGGGAGTCTGCTTCTCCCTTTTCCTGTCCCTATGCTACTCCCCTCCTCAATCCACTCATGCTCACTCACTCCCTCTCTCTCAAATAAATATAATCTGAAAAAAGATTCAGAATTGACATTTGAGAAGGTAATCTCAATGGTGAAAAGACCAGAGACTGAACAATTGTAGGGGTTGTGGAAGTACATCAAATGTCCCGACTACCCATCTATTGCTGAGTGACTGAGATACACCATTATCAAAATGAGAATGTTCTAGGAAGTTTAAAATATAACATATTTGTTTCAAGGAACACAATTATGTGACTGAAGTCAACAGACAGGACTGGAGTGGTTAAACACTGTATTTAAAAATGTGTCAACACTGTTGAAACACTACATGCAGTAGGAATTTTTCTATTATAAACATAGAGTACTTAACTTGTGCTCAGTTTGATGGTAGATATAATATCCTGTAGGATAACAGAACCAGGCAGCAGTGATGGTAACCTGAGTTTGATCAGTAACAGGATTATAAGTGGTATCATCAGGCCCTTACTGTGAGAATCTTCATGAATATCCCAGTACTTTGGTCAACAGCAGACATTTACTTCTAGGGTGCACAGCCATTAAAAGAATACTCATCAATCTTCTAGTCTGTTGTTTTTAAATTGTGGTCTAAACACCTAAGTCCTTAAAAATAGTCCAATAATCAGTAAAGTAGAACAAGAGAGTGAGACTAATTCCAGAATGGTGGTATGAATTGTTCTGTGGATCCTTTCCCCAGTGATCGACCATAGCAAGTTAAAAAAAAAAAAAAAAATTAAGTTTCTGCAAATTGTCTTAAGTGCATACAACATATGAAAAAAACACTTATTCAAGAAAATTTACGAAATTTGTAAGAAGAGCAAGAATGTGTGGTATTTAAGGAATGAACAAATCCCTTCCCACTCTAATTCCACATAATGAAAGTTCCACACTGGATGGATGGGCCAAGAACAGAGGAATCATTCTTTCCCAGGTCCCTACAGTAGCACTCCAGGAGGTTCAAATCACCAGCATTTCATTCATCTCAGCAGCATGTGGCAAGAGGCTAAATTTCAAGTGAACGTATCCAAGAAACAAAGGACTTCATTCCTCAACCCAACCACCACCTAGACGGTGGACCCTCAACCTAGGCACATAAAGCTGAGAATAATATGGGCCCAAATAGCTCTCACCCAGCTTCACAGGGCAGATGTTCCACGGCAAAAGAGGAAAGCTAAGAACAACAGATACTAAAGTACCAAACAACTTCTCTGCTCATGAAGCAAATGTGTCTCTCTGGAATAACTGAGCCAATTATTCCAAGCTCCAGAGATTTTTCCCAAGAGGTACGGCAGACTATAAGACAGCTTCACAGCTCTCTCCAAGAAAACTGCCTTTATTTGGAACAAAGTGTAGGGAATTTCAAGGGCACTCTAAAAACAATGGATATTTTGGTCACAAGTGATTGAAGGGAGCCTAGAAACTTCATGAAAACAAGACAAACTATAGACCACAAGGTTACCAGAAAGAATCAGGTTAAAAAGATCACTCATGTTCAGAACAAATTTCAAAAACTGGTCTCAAAACTACTCTTTCAAAGGGGTAAAAAAAATTAGATGAGACTGTGAAGCAAAGTATGCCACAGAAAATGTCCAAAACAATGGAGCCATCGGGTGGCAATCAGTGGGGCCTTATCACTTTGGTAAGATACCAAAGAAGCAAATAAGTTAACGGAGAAATCAAGGAAAGAGACAATCTAAGAAATTCCTGTAGAAACTATTATCTTCCCAGGGTGACGGTGTTTATATTCAAAGCTACACTCTTTAAGGAGTGATAGCAGAGGTTTTATTCTACATTAAAAAAAAATCATATTAAAATAGTCCAGCCCAACTCAGTAGACACATAAAAATATAAATACAAATAAAAACTCTAGAAAGGGGGAGAGAAGAACCTGTTACAATAAACTGCCAAATGTGTAGTTTTCAACAAAAAATTATGAGCTAAGCAAAAGGAAGGAAGAAAGGAAAGAAGGGAGGAAGGAAAGAAGAGGGTGACCCATTATGAGGGAGGAGGAACAGTTAACAAAAACTGGATGTGAGAGAGACTTCGTAAATAAAGTCCTCAAGGAAGCATTATAATTATACTCAAAGAACTACAGAAAATCATGCTTAAATAAGTAAAGGAAGATAGACTACTGCTGTCTCATCAAGTATAGAATATCAATAAAGAGACAGAAAATATTTTTTAAAAGTAAATTACAATTCTGGAGTAGAAAAAAGTACACTATCTGAAATAAAAAGTTCACCAAAGAGGCTCCAAAGTAGTTTTGAATTGCAGAACGAAGTATTACCAAACATGAAGATAAAGCTTGTAGAATTATGTGACCTGAAGAAGAGAGAGAAAAGAATAAAGGAACATGAATAGAAACTTAGAAATATGTGGTACACTATTAAGTACAGCAATATATGTGTAAGGTGAGTACCAGGAGAGAAGAGAAAGGACAGAAAAAAAACTGAAAGAATTAATGGCCATAAACTTAACCAAACTTTGAGCCTTAATCTATATACTAAGAAGCTCCACAAACTACAGGTAGGTTAAGAGCAAAGAGCTCCACACTGAGGCATATCACAATAAGAATACTGAAAACCAGAGACGAAAAGAAAATCTTCAAAGTGTCAAGAGAAAAACATCTCATCACAGACAAGAGAACCACACTATGCTAACTTCTCACCTGAAATAATGAAGGACAGAGGAATGGGAAGACATTTTCAAAGCGCTGAAAGAAAAAGTCAACCAAAAATGTTATATTAAGCACAAGTTCTTTCAATTATGAAGGTGAAATGAATAATTACCAAATAAACATACCTCAGAAAATATGTTCCAAATAAATGTCTTACAAGAAATAATAAAGGCAGTTCTTTAGCCTAAAAGCAAGTGACCCAGACTGTAACTGGAATCCATAGTTAAAAAAAGAATGCAGATAAAGGTAATTTTGTATATGAAAGACAGTAAAAATTCATATTTATTTTTCCATTTCTCTTAACTGATTTAAATATATACCTATTTAATCTACACCTAATTTAAAACAGTAAGTATATAATTGCATTTTGGGCCTATCTAATACAGAAATATAGTATATTTAACAATAAGAGCCCAAAGAAGACAGTGGAAGCAAAGCTCTTTTGGATTAAGGAAATGACATAAACCTTAACTCCAAAGTAAAGGAAAAAATGAAGTGAAGAACCAGAAATGGTACATAAGTGGTTAACTTAAATGATACAGACGTATACTTTTTCTGCTTTCTTCTCTAGTTTTTTCATAAGATATAAAATTACATAAAGCAATTACTGCAACAATATATTGTTGGATTGTAACATTTATAGATGCAATATGTAGATGTACAAGAAGATTTAGAGCTATAGTCACTGGAAATGTTTTTTACTCTAAAATAGATTATGATTATTTAAGATGTATATGGTAAGCTCTAGAGCAACCAGTAAGAAAAAAGTTTCCTATATGTAGTGAAAAGTCATTAAATGAATTAAGTGTTGAACTAAATAGTATTAATATAAAAAAGGGCAAAGAGGAACAAAAAAGATATGAGACGTTTAGACAAAAAGGTAAAATGGCTACTGTAAATTCAAGTACACCACTATTTACATTCAATGTGTATGGATTATACGATCTGATCAAATGTCACAGATCATAAGACTAGAAGAAAAAGATCCAAATATAGTCTATCTACAGGAGAAATACCTTTGATTCAAAGATACAAATATATTCAAAGTAAAAGAGTGGAAAATGGGCCACATGCAAACAGGGAACAGATATATTATCAGAAAAATATGTTTTAAGACAAATGAAAAAAGATGTAGGCGATGAAGATCCTCTCAGAGTAATAAAAAGGTCAATTCATCAGAAATATACAGAAGTTTAAACACATATGCAAGCAACAATAGAACGCCAAAATGCATAAACAATAACAGAACTGAAAAAGAAATAGGAATTTCAATAATAACAGTTGGAAACTTTTAAAATTCAATTCTCAGCAATGAATAAAACTAAATGAAGATCATCAAGGAACTAGTAGATTCGAACATTATAAACCATTTAGACTTAATGGTCTTTTATAAAACGCTCCACACAACTGAATATTCTTTTTCCCAAGTGTACATAGACATTCTCCAGAAGAAACCATATGCTATGTCATAAAATGAGCCTCAATAAACTTAAAAGGATTGAAATAATACAAAGTATATTTTCAAACCAAAATAGAATAGAATTAGAAATCAATAACACAAAGAAATTTGGGAAATGCACAAATACTCTGACATTAAACACCACAAACCCAAACAATCAATTGGTCAAAGTAGAAATCACAAGGGAAGTTTGAAAGTACTTTGAGATTAATGAAAATGAAAGCAAAACATGCCCAAACTTGTAGAATGTAGCTAAACCTGTAGTAAGAGGAAATTTATACCTGTAAATGTATACATTTAAAAAACAAAAATCTCAATAACCTGAATTTTTCACTTTAACACAGTAAAAGGAAAAGCAAATTAAACCTTGCAGGAAAAGAAGGATGGAAATGATTACAGTGGAAATTAATGAGATTGATAATAAAAAGCAACAGACAAAATCATCAAAATTGAAAACTGGTTTTTGAAAAGATCAACAAATTGACAAAGGCTTAACTAAACCAACCAAGAATGAAAGAGAAAAGACTCAAACTACTAAAATCAGAAATGAAAGAGGGGATATCAATACTGACCTTACAGAAATAAAAAAGATTATAAATGCATACTATCAACAAATGAGGTAAAGTAGATAAAATATATAAATATCCAGGAACACAAATTGCTGAAACTGACTCAGGAAGAAATATAAAATGAACAAATGTATAACAAGAAACTGAATTGGTTATTTTAAAACTTCCCATAAAGAAAAGTCTAGGTTCACATGATTTCACTGGTAAATTCTACCAAACTTTAAAAGAAGAAGCAACACCAATTCTTCACAAACTTCTCCAAAAGATAGGAAAGGAGGAAATATTTCCAATTTATTTTATGAGGCTAGTATTATTCTGATAGAACACCTGATAAAGGCATCAAAAGAAAACTAAAAATCAATATAGGTTATGAATGTAGCTGTAAAATCCTAACAAAATACTACTAGTAGACTGAATTCAGCAATGTCTAAAAACAATTATACACCATAATTGAATAATAACTATCCCAACAAAGTCAGGTTAGTTCAACATTCCAAAAGAAATTAATCTAATATACTCTTATCAATAGAATAAAGGACAAAACCCACATGATCTCAATAGAGAAACATTAAAAAATAGTTTTTGGCATAATCCAATACGTTTCATGATAAAACACTCAATAGGAATAAAAGAAAATTTTCTCACCCTGAAAAATGACATCTATAAAAATCTATACCAAACATCATACTTAAAGGTAAAATGTAGATTCCCTTAACATCATGAAGAAGAAAAAGATGTCCTCTTTCACCATTACTAATGAATACTATAATAGATGTTCATGTTAAGAGAAATTAGATAACAAAAATAAATTTCATCCAAGTGGTAAGGAATAAGTAAAACAATCTCTATTTGCACAGGACATAAACTTATATACAGAAAATCCTAACGAATCCACTAAAAAAAATAGATTAAATAAATGACCTCAGTAAGGTTACAGGATACACAATCAATATGCAAGTATAAGTCTATTTGTATATACTAGTAATGAACAAACTGAAAATTAAATTAAGGAAAGAGTTCCTTTTACAATATTATCAAAAAATATAAAATACTTAGGAATAAATTTAACCAAAAAGTACAAGATATGTATGCTTAAGACTACAAAACATTGCTGAAAGAAATTAAACGGTACCGAATTAAAGGCAAATAAATGCAAATTAATCCATGAAATTTAGAATGAAATGGTTGCCCTTCTTCAAATCACATACAGAAAATTAACTCAAGATGATCAAAGATGTAAATGTTAGAGGCAGGATTATAAAGTTCTTAGAAGGAAGTTTGGAAGTAAATTTATATGACTTTGGCTTAGACAAAGCTTTCATAAATATAACACCAAAATGTACCAGCACCAAAAGATAAAATAGATTAAATTGAACTTCATCAAAATTTAAAACTTTTGTGCCTCAATTAGAACCATCCCTAAGGTGAAAAAATGACCCAGATAATTAGAAAATATTTGAAAATCATATATTTGATAAAACACTTGCATCTAGAATATATAAATAACCTTTCTACTCAATAATAAAAAGAAAAAAATTAAAATGAGCAATGAATCTTAATAGATATTTCTCCAGAGACATATATAAATGGCCCATGAGCCCATAAAAAGGTTTTCAACATCATCAGATAATCAGGTAAGTGAAAATGAAAACCACAATGGAAATATTTCTTTTACACCCATTAGGATGGCAATATTTTTTAAATTTAATTGGAAAAAAAAAAGAAAATTAGTGTCGGAGAGAAGTGGAAAAATCGGAACCCTCATATATTGCTCGTAGAAATAGGTAAATTTGTGCAAACACTTTTGAAAATAGTTGGCAGCCCCTCAAAAAGTTTAAATATTATTGCTATATGATCCAGCAATTCTACTCCTAGGTATGTACTCAGGAGTAAAGAAAACACATGTTTACACAAAATCTCATACTGAAAGTTCACAGCAGCATTATTCCTAATAGTCAAACAGAAACAGCAGCAAGTGAACCCCACTGAGTTTAGTGTTGCCTAACCATCAGTGAACCTTGTTCATGCACTTAGTGAACCTCTGTAAATGGAGGGCTCCAATAAGCTAGCAGTTGTGCTTCTAGTGGTGGAATGGGAGATAAAACTTTCACCAAAGAGACAGTTGATACTTTTGCACGTGTAACCAAATTCCTACTGGAGCCAGTCTGGCTGCTCTTGAATATACCACTTCCCATTTGACCGATGAGACCTGTTGGATACTATTCACCATGTTACTCACTGAGCCCAACATGATCCACCACAAAATGGGAACATTAAACTAGAAAGTCAAATGACTTCCTTAGTTTCCACAAGATTCCAATGATAAGAGATGCTTTTCAAAAATAATGTACCTAACAGCCATCCATAACTGAATATGTCAGGTAGGCAATACATCCCAAACCCTAAAGATGCTTTTTGATGGGAGTTGCCTCCATTTGTCAGAGGTCCAAATCATCCAAACATCAGTAACAAAAACTCAAAAGTATCATTAACATAATGGAGCTCCAAATGTATAAGAATTTCTGTATATGCAGTTTTTCTCAATCAGGAACATGAACTCTGACACTTATGTAAAGGAGAAAAAAAAAAGCATGTAACATATTATTTTTTTATTATTTAAAATCAATTAATTAACATATAGTGTATTATTAGTTTCAGAGACAGAGTTCAGTGACTAATCAGCTGCATATAACACCCAGTGCTCATTACAACACAAGCCCTCCTTAATACCCATCACCCAGTTACCCCATCCCCCTACCCATCTCCCATCCAGCAACCCTGTTTGTCTCCTATGATTAAGAGTCTCTTATGGTTTGTTGCCCTCTCTAATTTCGTCTTGTTTTATTTTTCCTTCCCTTCCCCTATGTTCATGTTTTGTTTCTTAAATTCCACATATGAGTGAAACAATATGATATTGTCTTTCTCTAACTGGCTTATTTCACTTAGCATTAACACCTTCTAGTTCCATCCACATATTTCCAAATGGAAAGATACATCTTCTTTATCCATTCATCTGTCAATACACAGCTGGGTTCTTTCCATAGTCTGGTTATTGTGGACACTGTTGCTATAAACATTGGGGTGCATGTACCCCTTCGAATCACTATGTTTGTATCCTCTGGATAAAGACATAGTAGTGCAATTGCTGTGTCATAGGGTAGCTTTATTTTTAATTTTTTGAGGAACCTCCACACTGTTTTCCAAAGTGGCTGCACCAGTTTGCATTCCCACCAACAGTGTAAGAGGATCCCCCTTTTTCCATATCCTTGCCAACGCTTGTTGTTTCCTGACTTGTTCATTTTAGCCATTCTGACTGGTAACACATCAATTCTTACTATGCATTCAGAGATAGAAGCAGTAGCACAGCATACATTCTATTGGCCTAAAGTGTCCCCCCCAACACACACACACACACACACACACACACACACACAATTCATGTTAGTGTCCTTTCTCTGCTGTAAAACTTCTCAAACCTCATAAATGGATTTGTGTAACTCTCTCTTCATAGGACCAAACAGGATATAACTTTTATCCCTACATCTAAGAAAGCCATAAAAATTTTATTCTTTGCTCTCCTCAAATTTTCCCAGATGTGTATTGCCATCAATCACTCTTGGAAATAAGGAGAACTCAGCCACACTTCTAATCATTTTTCACATTAAAGCAGCTGAAGACAGAATAAAAAGGGTGAAAGGGAGAGGGATGCATGGAGGGAAAGAAGAATGTCTCCAAGGCAGTGAGCAAGCGACATTTAATTTCAAGCATGTGGTTGCCTGATACTCAACCAGTTCTCCAGTACTTTTGTTCCACCCAAATTCCCATATTGGCTGCAAGGTCATTATTACTGATAGTATCAATTTCAGCTTTGAGGATCCTCTGACTCATTAATCAGAACTACATCTGATTTTCCAGTGGAACTACACAGTTTTCATGCTTTGGCACACCAAGGCTTTACTCACACAGTGGTGCCTTTTTAAAAGTTGACCTTTCTCCAGGGCATTTTTTGGTCTCATTGTCCTAATAGGATCTCTTACATTTCTGGACACTTTTATCATAAGAACTAGAAGTGTCTTTCATGTCAGAAGGGTTGACTGCAAGAATTTCTCTAGATTTATTTGGGTCTGTTTCTTATTCCCTAGTGGTTCCACTTTATTGGTATTTTAAACCAAATGTGGGGCAATAAAATAAAAAAATAATAATATTCAATGCCTTATCCATGGTTTCACATGGGAGTTTGTCTGTCTCAAGGAAATCTCTTCAGGGATGCCAAATTTGCCTTACAGTAGCCCATACTCAATGCCAACAACTCTAAGATATTTTTTTTCTTTTTTTTTTTTTTTCTGAATCTGAGATTGTCTTTTTTTTTAACTAATTTCTTTTTTGAGAGAAAGAGAGTGTGTGTGCGAGCATGGGGCAGAGGGGCAGAGGGAGAGGGAGAGAGAGAATCTTAAGCAGACTCCATGCCCAGCACAGAGCCCAACATGGGGCTCAGTCTCACAACCCTGAGATCATGATTTGAGCTGAAATTAAGTCAGACACTTAACCAACTGAGCCACCCAGTAGCCCCAATCTGAGACTGTCTTGATAAATTATATACTGAAGGGTTTAAGCTATAAAAAAAACCCCAGGTATTGCTGATTTTACTATACAAGCATTATGTATCCGACTTCTTCATCCTGCAATGACCCGAAGATTTAAAAGTGTTTTGGTTTTCAGGGCGCCCGGGTGGCTCAGCTGGTTAAACTTCAGACTCTTGGTTTCGGCTCACTCAGGTCATGATCTCAGAGTCATGACATAAAGGCCCACATCAGGCTTCGCACTAATCACAGAGTATGGTTGTCCCTCTCCTTCCCCCACTTGCATGTGCTCGCACTCTCTCTAAAATAAATAAAATAAAACCTTAAAAAAAAAAAAAAAGCGTTCTGGTTTTCAAACCAAAGTGGTCATGAATTTCCTTCTTTCACTTCTTTGTATAGATAACACATCATTGTAACTGCTCTCAGATGAGGGAGGGAAGGGAACAGGCCAAAAATTTATGTCCATCCATGATGAATTTTGGTACTAGTTATTACAGTGGGGCAGACCTGAGCTGAAAGCCAAATGGCAAGAAAGTGCCCCCACAGAGAAGACAGTTAACAACAACCAGGCCACCATTCAGAAGGCTGATTCTTGAACCATTTTCTGTGACTCAATCTGTAGTCATTGTCTCAATAAAAGTCAAAAAAATGCTGGAACTATTATTGCCAACTGTCCATAAAATTCATCTACATGTTCACTACTGACTTCCATGAATCCCTCGATTCCTGTATATCACCCAACAGACCCTCATTCTTCTTCAAGAAAAATGTTTTTGTGAGTATCCAGTGCTCACACCAAAACTATCAAGAAATGTCAAGGATCTGAGATTTTATCCTACTTGCCAGATAATAAGTTAGCCTGCCAGAATTTCACAAATGCTGGTGTATGACCCAAGACGGGTCAGAGATGAAGAACTATACACCTACAGCACAGCAAGCAGCATGAGAATCAACACAATTTTCACCAGAAGTCTGGAAGTGCAATGAAACATAAACACAGATAGAAAACCGTATATGTGGTGGGTTGCATCAAAGGAGAGGAACCCTAAGCTTAGGGAGCATTGATCATTTAGCTATCTACTCTTTGCTTTGGATGGAAACATTTCACTTCTCACCCTGCACAGTGAACATGTCTGTCCTTTGCTTCAGAGGCAAATACTATCTCCACATTCCAAGGCTATAGCAAACCTGCCCTCTGTCTCAAAGAAAAAAATATATATATGGGAATGTGTATATGGAAATATATATAGAAATATACATATGAGAAAATAAATATATGGAAATATAGCTAAGGAATTACATATATATGTAACTATATCACAATAATTACTTTTACTAGATAGACATCTTTAAATACATAGTCAAAAACAATAGGCAGAACTGCCTCACTCTCCAGATGTGCAAAAATATCAGACATCCATGGAAAATAATCTCTCAATAATCTACACATGTATCATGTGTTTAATTATTTAACTCATACTGCTCGAAACTCAAACTGTATTTCTGAAGAATGGTAGGTATTTTGGAAAACTGGGAGGGAATATGCATCTTTTCTCATTAATATATGTTATTATTCTCCTTAAATATTATAAGAGCAGTTTAAAAGATGAGCTATTTCCTTTAGTGTGATAATTCCATAAAATTTCCACATTCTAAGCACTATAGGCAAATACTCATTTTTTATATAAAAGTACTATGCATAGGAACAGTTTCTTCGTCATGGAAACTACTCTTTTAATATCATTTTCTTTTTCTTGAACTTTCTTTTAAAGTTTTAAAAAATCCATTATTTTAAACATCCATACCCTTAAATCATAAGTGGTACAAATTTAGAAATTATTCAGTACAAGTCAATTCTTTTTAAATGAGAAAAACTAAGGTTAAAGGTGAGGTTGTGACAGACCAAGTTAATGACTATGAGTGCAGTCTTAGTGGACTGGTACTTGGGTTTTTCTCTAATTCAGCTGTTGTGAAAATTTGTTCATGTGTTTCTATTTGCATGGAAATATGGAAAATTAAACAAGAAAAATTATATATGCACACACATTACATATATATTCCTATACATATATAAAATAAGAAAAAAGTAAAATCCACGCCAAAATGTAATATATGCAAAAATTCATGCATTCCATTTAGCAGGAAATGTACAGTGACATTAAAAGTTCCATTTAGATGAATCAATGCCATTATATCATTGAAGCTAGGAAGGATCATTTACATGTATAAAACTTCATATCCAAAAAAAACCCTATTTAAAATTAGGCCAAAATATAGACTATGTATTTATTCATTATGGAAAGTGGAAAATGGAGAAAAAATAGAAAATTAAAATTAGAAAAACATTAAGTGATTTTCATTTCACATTTTTATTGAGCCACAATTTCATTAGTGTAACAATTTAGGGGTACTTTCAGAATGTATAAAATAAAGTGGACGGAAAATTCTCATAGAGTTTACAAAATACATTAGGAAAGGAAAAACAAGAAAGCAGAACCTATCTAAAAATAATAACAAAATAATACAAGAGAAAAATAATACCAAAATTATATGTACATACAAAGAAGGATTTTTTAAAGAATATTAGATTTAATTGTTATCCTGGAGACATTGAGTGTCTGTTTTCTACCTATAGAGGCTTCTCAATATAACCTACGTCCACAATTTTTCACCATTTTTCTTTTCTTGTCCCCATTTCTCTTCCCTGCTTCCCATCTCTTATTATACAGCTATTCATTTGGAAATGCTTTATTTACAGCCCATAAGATATATATGAAATTAAGTACTGTTCCAAATAATTTTTAAATAAGATTTAAAAGTTTTAAGTAGGTAAAATTTAGTATTTACCAAAATCATCACTAAGGTTGCTTGTTATTGAGAATATTTACCATATCACACTTAAAAACTGATGTTATTGGGGCGCCTGGGTGGCACAGTGGTTAAGCGTCTGCCTTCGGCTCAGGGCGTGATCCCGGCGTTCTGGGATCAAGCCCCACATCAGGCTCGTCCACTGGGAGCCTGCTTCTTCCTCTCCCACTCCCCCTGCATGTGTTCCCTCTCTCACTGGCTGTCTCTATCTCTGTCAAATAAATAAATAAAAACTTTAAAAAAAAACTGATGTTATTAATAATTTTGAGCGTCTCTTAAGCATACCTATATATAACTGACTTACACTGAATAATTTTCAAACTTACACACACATACACACACATAATTTACATACCAAGATCAGTTAAGTATTTTTTATGCCTTCGTTACTATTTTGATGAGGTTCCTAGTAACAGAAGATTTTAAAAGATAATATTTTCTATTAAGGAAATTACACAGTACATACAGTATAAGATTAGCATATATATAAATAAGCAATTTTTAAATGCCCATAAATTTTACATACCTGGATTGAGGGTATATATGCAACTCACCGTAATTCTGACCACCATGTTATATCTTTCCAGATGTTTCCTAAAACACTTGGATTCAGTAATCCTTGAACCACATCACTATGGTCAATCTTTCTACCCCAACAGCTTCCACTTTCCTACATGGCTTCATATCATCTTCCTCCCTTCCTCTCTTCCCCCACCAAACTCTTGACTGACTCTCTCCACTTGCCTTGCTTGGCAAAACCATTAACTTACTGAAATATAACTCTCCTTAAAATTCTTCACAGTGGAATCTGACTGAAGAACAATACATAAAAAATTCAACTTGATAACCACCAACCTCAAGAACACCTTCGATCTTACAAGGGAATCAGATTGAACTGTGGAGATCAACCTCTTCCATCTCCTACATGATTACCTTTCTCCACAAACACTCAAAACTTCTCTATATTGCTATTAGCTTATCAACTTGCACCCATTATCCACCTTATCTGTTCATCATCCTCATCATATTCAATATAATGATCAAACTAATGATAACTTCTCAGACCAATCTTTTTGTTTCACACAGTCTGAATTCTTTGATACATTTTCTTCAATTATATTGAATGTTTGGTAGTATTAAGTGCTCATAAGCAGTAAGTTAGTTTATTCATTCTTTTGGTATAATAATACAGACTAAATCTCATGGGTAAAGAAAATTTAAACATTAGTGAGACAAGAATGATAATTAATTATGCAGGAATTGCTTTAGAGTCTATATTTAGCACAGTAAGAAGCTTCTCAAATGCCCATCAGAGGAAATGATATCAGTGAAATGTCTCTTAAAAACCCTTAAGTAAATATAAATATAATAATGTATACTCAAATACTATATCACAAAGTGAGAGATGCTATAAAGTAAAAAAAAAAAAAGGTAAAACAGATGGGGATGAAGGTTGTGAGTGAAGTGAGAAGTCATTGCAGCATTATATAAAGAAGTCAAAAAAGTGTCACTGAGAAGGTATAATATGGGCATAAACTTAGAAGATGACAGAGTTAGGCATGTAAATATTTAGGAAAGGATACTGCAAAGTAGATGAAACCTTTAGAGCTGCACAGTCCACTAACCACAAGTGGCTCTCTAAATTTAAATTAACTGTATTTAATTAATTTTAAAATCTAATTCTTTGAATGTCAATGCTTAGTAACCACATATGCATACTACAGATTACATACTACTTCCATCCTTGCAGAAAATTGTACTGGAAAGCACCAGACTCATGTTGGCCTTACTTTAGAAGCATATACCTATCATTTGGAGAAACAGGAAGGCAGCTGGAGTGGAATGAGTAAGACAGAAAGAAGAGAGTGAAGTTATGAAAGAGGAATCGAGTAGATGGCCCAGATAAAATACTTGACAGGATTTTGTTGGAAGAGACAGTCTGCCATGGACCCTGAGCATCCCTGCACATTCTTACTGAGTATGCCAGATAGTGAGGCTTACCAGCTCTTGATAGTGAGCAGTTTGTGTGGCTACTCACTTAGGTAACTAAATAGATCAAAGCAACCACAGTGGCCAACCTTGTAACTATGTGCTCTCTCCGGTGGGAAGAGGAGGACTGGCTTGCTTACTGCTAGCTACAACGTGTGTGGCCTGCTGGAAAAGTGCTAGGTCCTTGGGTCTGGGTTGTTTTCCAATACAACATAATGCATGTAGAGGAATCATCTGGCTTTCTGTATGGCACCCACAGGACTTGGAACAAAGGAAATGCACACAAACACAATACACATACTGCTTGCTTTGTCATGAATAATAAAGCCATTTGTCTCACAAAAGTCTCAAGTTTGTGCCAGTATCCATGAAAGGGTTACAGACTAATTCATTTGTGCAGTAGTCAGATATCCCAATATTTTCATTCCTTGGTTTTTCAATCAAATACTAATTCAGGTAATGATATAAAGGCATTTTACATATATAATTAAGATTACAGACCTAAAATACGGAGATTATCTGGATTGTTTTGTGGGCCAATATAATCACTTGAAAGCAGAGAAAATTTCATCAGTTGGAGTCAGAGACATGATGAAAGAGTAAAGCAGAACACATGGGGCCTAAAGATAGCAATTTATCATAAATATCATAAATGATGGATTCAGATAGTCTTGTGAGAATTTCCACTGAGACCCAGTAAAATGACTAAAAGTGAAAAATTCTAAGTAATTTATGACAAGCATTTAGAGCAACTGGAACTTTCATACACTGGCAGCGGAAACTACAAAATAGTATAACCACTTTGGAAAAGTTTGGAAGCATATAAGGTTGAACATATGCATTTCACAGGATTCAATAATTCCACTCTTATGCATATAACCTTCGGAAATATATATATATATATATATATATATATATATATATATATATATATATATATAGACTACATGTTCATATTAACACTATTCATAATAACCCCAAGCTGAAAACTACTCAAATGTCCACCAGGAGTTGGATAAATAAATTATGACATATTAATATACTCAGTTCTCTACTGCAATGAGTATGAACAATTTCCCATCATTTGCAATAATACATGAACCACTCAAATACACTCTTGATCAAAAGAAGCTAAATGTAAAAGTGTGCACTAGAAGATTCTATTTATGGGGCGCCTGGGTGGCACAGCGGTTAAGCATCTGCCTTCAGCTCAGGGTGTGATCCCGGCGATCCGGGATCGAGCCCCACATCAGGCTCTTCCGCTATGAGCCTGCTTCTTCCTCTCCCACTCCCCCTGCTTGTGTTCCCTCTCTCGCTGGCTGTCTCTATTTCTGTTGAATAAATAAATAAAATCTTTAAAAAAAAAAAAAAGATTCTATTTATGTAAATGACATAAACAGGTGAAACTGTCTATCCTGCTACCCTGTGGTTAATGATTGGAAAGGACAAGGAAGACCTGTAGGATGAGGTAAATGTTCTATTTCTTGAGATGGGTTCCAGTTATTTAGGTGAGTTCAACTAATAAAATCATCCAGCTGTGAATTTATAATTTGTGCACTTTTCTTTATGTATATCTAAATAAATGATAAAAAATAACATACATAATACAGCATTTATCTCAAAGTGGTGAAGAAGAAATGAAATTCAGCAAATTTTCTGGCCAAATAGAATTAGTAATATTAGATAGATAGACAAATACATAAACACATACTAACATCTTTAAAAATAAATTCAAGGCATTAATATCTATTATTTACAACATTAAGATATATGAAATATAAATATATAATGTAAATACTGTAGACTTATCTGAGTATCAGATATATCAAATGGTAAGACGTGAACACATTAAAGCACAGAATAATAACAACATCTACAACCTGATTTTCCTGGGATGTAGTTTCTAATGCCATGAATTTAGCAAATAAATAGAGACCACTAAATTTGGAATTTAAGGACGATGTGCATTTTAAATTATACATATGTGGACCTCTGTATTTGTGGCATATAGTAGTCACCAATGCCAATTCCAAACCCAATGCAGGCTTAGTCATGCATACAATTCCAAAGACCAGAATGACCAGACAAAGGGAGCATTTAACATTCTACAGAACACCATTCAGTGAATCAATACCAATATTCACACACATTTGGTGGTGTCTTTATGTTTTACAGCCTTACAGACATAAGGATGCTACTTTTTTTCTTTTAAAAAGATCATCTGCCAAATTTTTAGGATCACTCTGATCTACTCAAGTTCATGTTTTATGATAATCTTTGGCCCTTTTATCGTATTACTTTCCCTTGTATGTTACTCATACTATGTTTTCAGATTGATTCTAGATAAATGTGTTCACACCCTGGCTGACCTTTTCATGTACTTGATCCTATTTTGAATAATTGATCATATTAATTCCTAAAATACAGGGACAGGAACTACACTGTGAAGGGATTTGACTGGGAGACTGAGTATCTTTCTTTATTTTGTAGAATAGGAAGCCGCTGATTGAACATTTTAGCTAATTGAGTAACATAAATTCATGATTCAGGAAAATAAATCTAGTAACCAGCTTAAAAATAGCTTAGAGTGGGATGATAAAACGTAAGGAAAAAGGAAATAGTCATATCCTCATTTTAAGAGCATCATCTAATACAACAGGAATGAGAATACAGCAGGTGGAAACATTTGCCCTTGTGAGAAGGACGAACAAGACTTGTATAGCACATTTAGGGTAGTATCAGAGAGATAATGTATGCTGCTGTGAGCAAGGTATCTTACAAGGTAAAAAGTGCTTAGGTTTATGTAACAGTAAGTGCATGAAGGTCAAAAACCTGTGAGTAATGATTAAAGGGGGTTTCCAACAATTTCTTGGGGGCAAGTGAGGGAAGAGGGGGTAGACAAGTGCAATTAAGAAGATATATATACATGTTGTTAATCTAAGTAAATATTAAAATATCTAAAATTAGAAGATTTTTATATCCACTAACCAGTTTTCCTTAAGCATTCATCTTCTCAACGTTTTCACTAAATGATTTTAATAACCATAGAGTAACCTACACATAAAACAAGACATTAGAAGTCCTCCACCAAATTCTTTCTTCCAGCTGCTCAATACTCCTTCCAAAAAGAAGCTACTACCAAATTCATATATGTCTTGTCATACATATTCTGCTCATGTAGAGACATGTACATAAATATTCACCACAAAAAGCATATTATATGCACTGCTGTATACCTTGTTCTAGTCATGTGTGTCTTAGATATCATTCCTTATGTAAATACATACTATTGCTATATTCTAACAGTTACATAATATTCCATGTTTGAAGGATTTTTTAAGTTGTATACAGTCTTTCAATGTTAAGCAATATTACTATGAATATACCTGCATTTATGAAAATGTTAATGTGTTAGTATTTATTTGTAAGATAAATTTGTATCAGTAGTTAAGTAATAATTCAGAAGTTTAGGATGCCTGGGTGGCTCAGTTGATTAAGCACCTGCCTCGGTTCAAGTCACGATCCCAGGGTACTGGGATCGAGTCCTCCATTAGGTTCCCTGCTCAGTGGGGAGTGTGCTTCTTCCTCTACCCTCCTCCCTGCTCATGATCTCACTCTCTCACACTCTTTCTCAAATAAGTAAAATCTTCAAAAAAATAATCCAGAAGTTTATAGCTCTAGAACATACCTAGCATTTTTATAATATATAAACCAAATAATAATGTATGCATGGGTAGAATATCACCTTAAGCTTAAGAATATAGATAAATCCTGGAACTTCTGGGTGGCTCAGCTGGTTAAGCATCTGCCTTCGGCTCAGGTCATGATCGCAGGGTCCTGGGACTGAGCCCCTCTGGCTCCCTGCCCAGGAGGAAGTCTTCTCCCTCTCCCTCTGCTATATCCCTCTGCCCATCCCCCCTACTTGTGCTCGCTCTCTCTCTCTCTCCCTCTCAAATAAATAAAATCTTTAAAAAAAAAAAGAATACAGAATAAATCCCTTTATTAATAATCCAACCTTGGGCCTAAATATCAATATTTAATAACGTGGGCCCTGCGGTGATCTGCCACTAAACTGGCTCTCCAATTAAAATCACTGACAAAGTGTTTGCCAATTTTTGTGGTGTAAATATTCCCACCACATGGGAATATGCTACCAATGATTTGACAATTGGCTCTCAAATTTTTGAACCATTTACTAAACAGCTCCAGAAAGCTGAGGCCGCATCCAACACACCACTGTAAGTCAGTCACTCGGATTTATATCTCAGCTCTACATATAATTAGCTGGAATACTTTGGGTTATTTATCTAATTCTCTAATCATAGTGTTCTCATTTCTAAAAATGGGCTGTATATTGAACTTGCCTTACAGGACTAATCTAAGGACTAAAGGACGCAATTCCTTACCATCAATTTATTCTTCAGCTCCATATAATAAGTTAGGCCCAATCAGCTTATGAAACAACTCCCCATATATTTGCAGTTACCTCTGATCAGTTACGATTTATAAATATATTTACTTTGACATTTTGCTATCACTGTGCCCACACACATCTTGAAAAATTGGTCTTTCTTTGTTGTCTCTGTATTTGTGTGTGTGTGTGTTTGTACAAACACAGATATATGGGACTAAATATTAAATAAATACATATCATATATACATACATATCCTACATGTATTTTCTCCTTATGACTCTACTCTTTTTCATGATCTTGCATGGGTTTTCCTTTTCGTATTCTTTCAGTATTGATACTTATATCAAGTTAGATCTTTGGACTTCTTTTCTTCTTACTCTACACGGATATTATAAGCAGGTTACCTAAACCTATGGCTCCAGCTACACCATTAATGATTACAGCTCCAAATTTTAATTGTTCAGTTAAAATTTCTATTTTCAATTTAGCAGACATTTTGCTGGCAACTAAAATTACAAAGATGGATCAGTACCTTTTTTTTAAAACCTTACAATCTATTGGGGGAAACACTGGAGCAAAATAATTTTGGTTAGCTATGACAAGTGCTATGCCCAGCTATACTGAGCTACTTGTCATTACATGTATATGACATATTCTATGAAACCAGTTATTTCTCATTCTCTGTGCCTTTCTTCTCTGACTCTTGCTTCTTCATTATTTTCAATCCCAAGGTTAACTGTCTATTTAAAAGTCTTCTGACTTCCTCAGAAAGACAGAAGGAGTTTATTTCCCATGTTCTTATTATATCTTGTGAAAACTTTTAATACATTAATTTTATTGTGTCAATTTGTTTATATTTGTATTTATATCTTTACCCTATCTCTTCATTAACTTGTGAGCCCCTTGTAAGGCTTATAATACATCTTTGTTTATTGAGAACTTAGCATAGTGCCAGCTAAAGAGAATGTACTCAATAAATAAAATTTTAATTGAAGAAGTTTAATTTAATATTATAGAGGGAATTCAAGCATAGAAAGGGTAATTACATTTACCTTAAATATCACTTGCAACTCTGAAATGGAGTAAAATAATTGTTTGATACCATAATTGTGGATTTGGACTCATTTCTAATAAAGGAGTATCTCTGCTATAAAAATGGACAGCAAGCCAAGTACATAGAAAAAGGGGCCCAAGAAATACAAGCTTACTCAGTTAATACGTATTTATTCCATGCCAATCAAAGTCATCTGTACTTACGTATACATTTCAGTTAGCCTACTGGTAAACACAGTGACCCGAACAGGGCTTATCTACCTTTTCCAATAAATACATTAAGAAAATGCAACATTATTTTGTTTCGACAGAGGTAAAAAAAAAAAAAAAAAAAGAAAGAAAGAAAAAAGAAATAAGATTAAAAATGATGCACTGTGAAGTGACAGAATAGAATGTAATAAGCATTAGTTTAGGACCTAGAGAAATCCTGGTTTATAGATTTTGGCTCCTAGCCAGGAATAAATTTGGCCTTATTATCATTATACAGATATGGCTGAGTCAATGTGAACCAATGTACATTATGCAGGTAAAGTAATAAATGGTGCCCAAAATATAACTGATAATATCATTATTGTTAGTGAGTGAAATTGGATTCAGTTTATATATAAAAAATACTTTTTTTCCCCTTCAATGCTTATTTATTGCTCTTGTTGTTCTTATTATCCACTTATTACCAAAACAGGGAGCAAATATACTTTAAGACAGGATCAAACGGAGTTGTGCACTCAACTAAAAGTCAAACACTAACAAGAACATGTTTTCTTAGGTTACCAAGAAATATGTCATTTGCAGTTGCACCAAAATCATTGCTCATGTAACGAAAGACTGCATCTATTGCTTTCCCTTGATTGATCAAGTTTAGATTAGTTTGATAGGACTTGTATTTTATGAAGTCACTGCTGTTATTAACTAATTCCAGGGGTAAATTACCTTCATAAAATAGACCAGAATATTTCCCCTGTTGACTGGCTAGGAGGCAACTTGCCGGCAAAAGCAGACAAGTGCTACTCTCTTCCACCCAAGAAAACTGCAAAAAGTGCCAGTTATTCTCTAGGTCACTAGGCAAATGAACAATCATTCTCCACTGTAATACTGCCCTTTTTGTAACACATTTTTGTGTTTTTTGTTTTTTACTAAAAGACGTATATTAAGGAATCAGTAATTTCAAAGGTTATATATTCCCTCTTTTCAAAGTCTGGGTGCAACACTGTTTCTAGTGTTCTATTCTAGTCTAGTATTCTAGACTAAAATACGTAAAATATTTATAAAAATGTATTTTAAAAAGGTAAGATATTTAATATCCATTATGTTTTATTATGTATCTTTCTGTATTATCGATTTTAATTCATTTCCTATTATTTATCTTGTCTATACTATTGTCCTTTTTATAGGACTGTCTTGAAGTATTTTTTCATATTCAAGAAATTATTTTTTTTAGTTGTGTTGTCTCCTTAACAAACCTCAGATTTGGGGTACCTGGGTGGCTCAGTCGTTAAGCGTCTGCCTTCAGCTCAGGGCGTGATCCTGGCATTCTGGGATCGAGCCCCACATCAGGCTCCTCTGCTGGGAGCCTGCTTCTTCCTCTCCCACTCCCCCCCTACCTGTGTTCCCCCTCTCGCTGGCTGTCTCTCTCTCTCTGTCAAATAAATAAATAAAATCTTTAAAAAAAAAAAACTCAGATTTATTAAGTACATAAGAATCATTACCTATGGAAAGGAAAATAAGTTAGACTTGTTACTCTTTCTTCATAGATCTCTGACAAAGTCCCTATTACAACGATGGTAGGAAAAATCAATTTTTAAAGCAACAAGCATGTGGAGAATGCACTTATGTTTGGATAAGTATTATTTTTAAATGGAAAACTAGGTCAGTGTAAGATCTGTAAGTTATTCAAAGTCATCCATTCATTAAATATTACTGATTGTCTTCTACATTCCCTAGACCTACCCCTATCATGTGTCAACCAAGAAGAAAGGATCAGAGGTATAATATTCAAGAAGAAATAAACTTAAAGAAGAATAAGAAACACTAAAGAATATAAACATGAGAACTAAGTCTTCAACACCAGTACAAATTATTATCTGAGTAGCTGCTTCTGGTTGATGAGACCCATGGGCATCTATCACTCTCTCACAATTTGATATACTCTGTTATGCTCAAAACCAATCTTGTTTGGTTTACTGTGACCAGTAGTGCAGTATTCACTGAGTTCCCAGATGGTGGTAGAAAAGTGTAGTAGTTAGGGAGAGCAAATACAAAACCAGATTAAATATCTAATATAGTATGGATTTAACATTATGTCCTTCTTAATGGAAGAACCCAATATAAGCAACAGACTAATCCATCTGTAGAGTAGTGCCATATCACAGCACTGGTGAAGTTGCTAACAGACTGAACACCTGACAGTAGATGTGGCCAATTTAGCTTACTTGAAAGGAAGTCTGTATTGTTGAGTTCATAAATAACCACTATTTGAGTCATATGGCAATGATATCTGTAATCCCACTGAGGAACCACTGTTCTGGGGACAAGAAGAGAGGGTGAGAGATTTCTCAGTAGGAGCTCTTGGTACCACCTTCAAATTACATGTGAAAACTGGCCACTTCTTCCCAAGTCCTTTACACCAAGATCTAAGACCTCACCATCTCCTACCTGAATAATTGCCAATTTGTCTCTCTCATTCCACCTTTCTCTCTACATAGTAGCCAGAGTGATCCTGTTAAAACTAACTTATATCAGGTTGCATCTCTGTTGAAAAATCTCTACTGGGCTTCCCAAATCACTTGGAGAAAAAAAAAAACACCAAATATCTTTCAATGAACTTCAAACTATAAGTAATCTAACAGTTTTCTCTTTCATTTTATGACCTACTACATTTCTCTTGCCTTACATTCTGCTTAAGTTATACTAGCCTTTTCAACATTCCTGGAATGTAACTCTCCTTCAGATATTTTGTACTTGGTGTTCCTTTTGCTAGAATGCTTTTTCTTCAGGTAGCAGTGTAATTTACTAACCACTTTCTAGCCTTTGGCTCAGCTACATTAAGCACCTTGTATAACACTACAGCTACTTCCAACTTTAGTTTCTCCCTTTAATACTAAATATTATCCACTGTATTGTACATTTTCACACTGATGATACCCCTTACTTATCTGTCTCCACAATTATATGAACGTTACATGAATATAGGTACTTTCGTCTGTTTTATGTAATGTTTGTATCCCTGGATGTAGAACAATGCCTAGTCTATAGCAAGTACTCAGTAAAACTGCTGAAACAATTCACAAAATAGGTCTTCTTTGTCCATCTAATTATTACAAGAATTGATGAACATTCAGATTGGAAGGAAATAGTCCTATTCTAAAACTAATTTAAGTGTTCCACTCATAACCCAAATCTCCTTGTAACCAACTCTTCATTCTTGATTACTGCAAATTCTAGGTTGTTTACAAAACAGTAACTATTCATGAATCATTACAGATTGATCCTAACAGACAATTTCCCTTCCAAACTAGACAGCAAAGATATAAAGCTTTAAGTTTAGCCTACTAAAATAAGTTTAGAAGAAGAAAAACCCTTGAGTGAGGCTCCAGTGGTCTGATCCCAGCTGGTACCAGCATATCTGCAGAACACATAAATCAAAGCCAATTGTTTCTTCTTCAGGCAACAGATCATTATAAATTTCTCTTGGGCTCCTGGGTAGGTGCACTGGAAACGTAAGTCACATACTCATGTAAATTATTACTATACTAAGAATTTGTTAGAACCTGACCTTGCATAGACAGCTTTTAAGTAACAACAGAATCCTGCTACCACATACACCTAGATTTCTGTATTGATAGATAACATGGCAAGATCTTATGTCCTGGTAATCAATGACTCACCTTTGGTTTCTTAAAGTAAGTGGCTTAAACAGATCAAAGGTCTGCTCTGAAAAATTTAAGTGAAAGGAGGACCTCACAGTGAATGGGATGGACTGAATTTCTAATTGCACTGGATTCTTTAAAAAAAGAAAATTAAATCAAGTGATCATGTTTAGGTCTTACATTATCATTGTAAGCACAGTCTTAGGACAAAGTACTATTTTAAGTATTTGGACATAACAGTCTATAAAATGGATGAAATTTCTATTCTTATTCTAGATTAGTGCAGAAAGATAAAACATTCATTCTTTCTCTAGCTCTCTCTAATGCCATTAGGAATACTAAAGAAACAAATTCTGGTTTGAATTTCAGAAATGACTTTGAGATTATTATAAAGAATTAGGTAACTAAGGCAGCTATAGCCTGTCCTCAATTCTGGAAGCTGCCATTACAATCACTGGCTACAATACTATGACTAAATGGACATACCAAAGTAAGCCAGTCATGACCAGAAGCATCATGTTAAGAAACTAGGAGTATCCAGAATCTGCAGAAATAGCAGAAAGAGTGGTGTACAAAATCTGTCTCCATTTCATTTGCCAAAACTATTATGAATAAATCTACCTTGTGGCACTTAATTACACCAAGAACAATAACTGCAAATAAGTACTGAAAATGCAGTTTTTAAATTTTCAATGTGGCCATTGAGGAAAGCATGTCAGAAGAATATTGAGAATGGATGGTGACCACCAACCTGTATTATCCACCCACAATTTATCTTCTCAATTATCTACACATTTACTAGGTATTATATAACTACATATGAAATATCATGCAGAATGGAGCAGAATGGAACCTGAAGAGACTGAGAAGTTATTACCACAAGGAACATCACCAACAGCAGCAGCAATGGGAGATTAAGTGTATACAATGAGATTTATCAAACAAGAAAACTGATTGAAGATAATTATACCCAGCAGTTTCCTTACTGATAGAGAAGGTATAAATATGTTAAGGGAGAAAATTAAAATAAACATTATTGTGCTGGATAGAATTGGAGATGCTGGTGTGAATTTGTAGCGGTAAACTTTATATATATGTACATCTATATGCCCACAGAGACATATATACACATACACATATGGATGTAATTTTTATAAATTATACACACTACATACATATTCATACGTGTGTGTGTGTGTGTGTGTGTGTGTGTGTGTGTGTATACACATGCATATAATCGCTGGCTCTTCCACTAAGGCAGACTAGAAGCAGTGACAACCCAACAGAGCACAACTATCCCTGGATAATGGTTTATAAATATCATTCTCTAATAGGAACCAAGACTCCTTGGAAAAACAGGACTATTTCTAAGACTGGGACAAAAAACTAGAAAATAATGTGAAACATCATGTGTGTGTGTATGCATATGCATGCACACACAACAAAATTAGGATGTGCTCACAGAATGATGTGGGCACGTCAAAGCTGGCACAAAAGGACCCTTGAGGGGCTTTCACTGTCCAAATCTGAGATAGTTCAGGTATCAAAATAATGATAATAAGGAACTAGGACTAATAAATAAAATAGGCATGTACAGAAACAGACTGATATAAATGAGTAAATAACAGCACCTGAGTGGCTCAGTCGATTAAGTGTCTAACTCCTGATTTCAGCTCAGGTCACGATCTCAGGATTGCGAGGCTGAGCCCCACATCAGGCTCCACGCTGGATGTGGAGCCTGCTTAAGATTCTCTCCCTCTCCCTCTGCACTCCCACCAAACACTTGCACACACACGTTCTCTAAAAAAAAAAAAAAATTAATTAATTTAAAAAATTAGTAAATAAAGTTTGATCAGAAGTAAAGCAGTTCCAGAATCTTAAAAGCACTTCCTCAATGTTGATTTCATGATTACGATGGTTGTATGTGGTTATATAACAGAATGCCCCCCTGTGTAAGAAATACATCCAAGTATTCTTTGGTAATGGGACATCTTGTCAATAACTTACTTTCAACTAGTTTGGATGTAAGAAAGTTATTTGTACTATTCTTACCATTTCATGTAAGTTTAGGATTGTTTATCATTAAAATAAATTTAATAAATAAATGTTTAGTAAGCATTACTATACAAATTACTGTTTCCTGTGGTATATTTAGATATTATTTAGATATTTATTGCTATGCAGCACTTTATTTCATATTTAGTCTTGTAAAATATTCATAATGGCATAATTACTGTTGCAAATTAATTTTGATTGTATACCAGATACCAAAACCAACTGTACTTTCTTTAATATCAGGGTTAAGTGATACATTTTCTTTTCTAGGAAAGATAACAAAATATAAAAAGGATAAAAAATAAATGTTTTAGTGTTATGAAGACGGTTTCCTAAAACTACCTGAAAACTTGGTGTCCTTTTATTTGAGTATCTGATCAGAATACTTTTAAAGAACCACATAGCAGAGCCTTCATTGAAACAACATTTCATCCTTCATCTTTTCCTGTATCTTTATGAGCATTGAGTCACTTGCAACCCTGTTTTCATTCCTAAGAAGGCTTAAACATATGTTCTCTGTGTACAGAATAGAGAAAGGCACATTAGAAATGTTTATTTACAAATTTGTATCATTTTCCTAGAATATTAAAACATCATTATGCAAATTGTCTACTTTTAATGGGCATTTTAAAATCAGATTTATATTCCAATTTTCTCAGAAAGAAAATACAACCAACAAAATCATACATCATGTATATTTTCTAATGTCTTCTTTTCTCTTATTCTTATTAAACCTTCTTATCTGTTGCTCTATATGTTGCATTATTTAAAGGCTGTTTGACATATTTACTACTTGTGGAGAGCTAATTCGAGAACAAAATTGCTTTTAACATGCTGTGATAGATTTTCAAAAAAATTTCAAGTTCAATTATTTATAGACTAATTTTCTGTTTGCTGTCTAGTGAATGGCAAAGTGAAAAGTTCACAAATCCGGCTAGATGACACTTGCCTCCTCATATTCTAGGGCACTGACATTTCTTGCTGGACTGACAGTAAATCATAACTCCCCAGGCTACTCGTTAACTTTTAGAAGTTGATATAGTAACTTATAAGTTTGGTCTCTCTTGGATGACCATGAATTCTGTTTATGGATACTTAAAAAAAAAGAGTACTTGGGATGGTAATAAATGGTGCCTCAAAGACTAAATTTAACTGTGGTAAACTTGAACCATAATCACTACTGCTACTTCCTATGAACATCCACATTGATACTTTAGAGGCTTTAGGGACCACTGTATTTTTCACACCAGATAAATTGTATTTTCATTTCAGACTGTGTCATTATCAGACCTATAGGAAGCCATCAATCACCTTGTGATCTTTGAGTCATGCATCACTGTTATTAGGGTCCTACTGGAGTTTAGTTTAAAAAAAAAAAGACAACCCAACTCAACAATTTTGAGGCTAATAGCATTGTACTTAAGAGAAAAATAGTACAATAAAGAAAATATCAAAAAATACATAATTTTAACAATGAAGTATAAGGAACAGCAAATATATTTTAAATAGCACAGTAAAAATTTATAGCATATGTCACATTTAAAAGATTTCTTAATGACTCTCAGTTTTAGTAATCAGGAAATTGTATCTTGCAGAATCTTTACAAAAGTGTAATTATGAAATATTTTTATCACTTACTGATCTATGAAATATGTCATGTAAGAGAAAAACTCTATTCACTTTCTTTATATACATACATATATGGAGAATGCTTTTTTCATATAAACCTCACAAGTTACTTCTGTGGCAAACTGCTTTCTTAAACCACACAAAAAAATGTCCATTCATGCCTCTTCAGTGATTATATTAAAATTTAAGATTAATAGCAACAATAGTAACATAAAACATTCTCAGTAAATTTTTTTTTTAAGACTTTTATTTATTTAGAAAGAGAGACTATGCGTGCATGAGCAGGGGGAGTGGCAGAGGGAAATGGAGAGAGAATCTCAGGAAGACTCTGGGCTGAACACAAAGCCTACTGCAGGGGCTGGATCCCATGACCCTGAGATCATGAGCCAAGTGGAAATAAATAGTTGGATGCTTAAAGGACTGAGCCCCTATGTGCCCTCTTAGTAAAGTTTTTAATTAAGAAAGTAGGCAAAATATTTTATTATATTTTTGTGTTCAAGTTATCAATGAAAATTTCCCAAAGTACTCAACTAGCTAACTATTTCTAGAGTAATTTTACCTAGTCATCATTAATCCTAAATTTCTTAATCCAAGTCACATCTAAAATAATGCATTTTTATAAATGCATAACACAGGGGATAAGCAGCCTAGAAATCTCCAATAACTCATTAATCTGAATATGTAAAGCAAATAGCTAATTTATAATAAAAGGAATGCAATACTCCTTGTTTAAGCTTTTAGAATCTAAATCAAGTAGTGATTTGTAGATTATCTTTTAAGGGCTATTGGCTTATAGATTCATCTCCATTTTTTGGCCATGAATTCAATGGTTTAGACATGTTTTCTAGTCAGTTTCCCAAATTTGCCAGTTTATACGATACATCCATTGCTTTGTAAATGACACTTCTCTGAAAAGCTCTTTATCTCCTTCTCTTTCTAATCAGATTTACTTATCCTTCAAATCTCAGCTCAAATGACATATTTCTGTGGGAAATTTCTACATAGTTGTATTCAATCTCCAACCCTGACGTAAATATTCATTTATTCTGAATCTGAGGGGGTTTTTTTTGGGGGGGGGACAAATGGGTACTACCATATTGAGCATATCCTTTTTTTCCTTGTCATCATTATATTTATCCTAACTCCTACCATTTAGCTGCAGTTTTGATATATATTAAGTACCATGCTTCGAGCTAAGAGGTTGATGAAAAATCTCATTTAATTCTCACAGAGAGCTGTATATTTTTCCATACTTTTTTAAGAAATCTTTACCTTTTTAAAAAAAAGAATGTTTTATGGCAGATTTAGGTTTACAGAAAAATTGGAAAGTACAAAAATTACCATGTACTCCCTCTGTTCCCACACATAGTTTGTCCTATTATTCATATCTTGTATTATATTGGTGCATTTGTTACAATTGCTGAACACATGCTGATATATTATTATTAATTAAAGTCCATAGCTTACATTAGCATTCACTGTTTGTGTTGTACATCTTATGGAATTTCACAAATGTGTAATGGCGTGTGTCATAATCACTGTATACACAGAAAGTTTTACTGCCCTACAAATCTCCTGTGCTGAAATCCCTTCCCCCAATTCCCTGCCAACCAATCATCTTTTTATTGTCTCTGTAATTTTATCTTTTCCAAAATCTCATATAATTGGAGTCACACAGGATTCAGACGTTTCATATTGGTTTCTTTCACTTGGCAGTATGCATTTAAGTTTCCTCCACATATTTTTTATGGCTCAGTAGCTCATTTCTTTTGTATCACTGAATAATATTCCATTGTATGGGATCTGCCACAGTTTATTTATCTATTCATCTCCTGGAGGATATATTGACTGCTTTCAAGTTTTGACAACGATGAAAATAGATGCTATATCACTTGTGTGCAGGTTTTTGTGTAGATGCTAAGTTTTCAAGACATTTGGGTACCAAGGAATGTGATTGCTGGATTGTATGGTAAAAGTATGTTCAGTTCTGTAAGAAACTGATAAACTGTCTTCCAAAGTGGCTGAAACATTTTGCATTTCCACCATCAGTGAATGAGAGTTCTTGTTGCTCCACATCCTCATGAGCATTTCCTGTATTCTGAATTTTAGCCATTCAAACAGGTACAGGGTGGTATCTCATTGCTATTTCAATTTGCAAATCCCCAGTGACATATGATGCTGAGCATCTTTTCATATGCTTACTTACCATCCTTATATTTCTTTGGTGAAATGTCTATTCAGATCATCTGCCCATTTTTTAACTACATTGCTTGTTTTCTTATTGTTGAGTTTTAAGTTCTTTGTGTTTTGCAAAAATTTTCTACCATGTCTTTTCATTCTCTTAGCATTATCATTTGTTTTTAATTTTAATGAAGTTCAATTTATCCATTTTATTTTATGAATTGAGTATTTATATTTTATCTAAAAAGTGCTCAACAAGTCAAGATGTCATCCTATACCACCCAGCTTTCAGTCTATGTCATCTTTTAAGATTTTCATAGTTTTGTATTTTACATTTAGATCTATAATACATTTGAGGTGACCCCGTGAGAAGCAGAAGGTCTATATCTATATTTACTTGAAGTAATATTTCTGATTTTATTAGTAGTATAAATGGCATTTTTATTTTACAGTTAAAAACTAAATTATTAAAAATCATACAATTATCCAGAATGTCATACACAAACACTAAATGATAGAAATGGAACTGTGCCCAAGTCTATCTGATTTCAAAGCCATTGATATTAACTATTGTGCTATATATAGTTGCTTCTGGGCTCAGTCATCTTTGTAAAAGCTTTACCCAGCCCAGTCCCTGACACATAACAGATCCTTAATCAGTTTTCATTAAAGATTTATTTATGAAGAAAAAAGATGAAGTTGATATGACATAATCAAGTACCAGAAAAATCAAATCTAGTATTATTTATTATTGGTTATATTCATTTTGGAAAAGGCCGAAGTTTTTTAAGTCAATGTTTTTATCAAAAGACATACACAGTTTATTGTCCTTAAGTTTAGAATAATTAAAACATATTTAGGAATAAGTTAAGAGATAGCTATATATGAGATACATTATGATAGCAAGAAAGCCATGGTAAATCTGGAATTAGAGAAATTTTATGCATTTTTTTAACCAATACTGAGTAGACTATTAATGACATTTAGGAAGAGAGAAAAAGTAAAAAAGAAGCATTTTAATTACACATTAACCTTCAAATGGAAGACACTCAGAAGGCAAAAATAATCAATTTTTATAACTTTAAAATTATGTTCTCATAATATTTTTACTCGAACAGTATCAATTACATTTTTTTAGCTGACTTAACACTTATCTCATTCATTATGAGATTTAGGATTCTAAAAAATTACTAGCTAATAGCTATAAAAAGAGACAAATTTTGGCATAAAATTGAATGCACACTTTCCATGGAAAGTTACTGAAATAGGTAGATACTCTTTTCAGCTAATTAACTTCTGGAACTATATCCTCATTTATCATATGACAGGCTCACAATAACAATACATGCCCTTGTGATCATAAGACTCAGTATTACATCTTTAAAAAATGCCTTTTCATAGACATTTTCTGGCACTGGCAATTTGTGCAGAGTCAAGAAGCATTACTGTTTATGGGTTAGAGAAGTATTCTTAAGGTTTTTTTAACTTCTGTAATTTCCACACCATATTTACATGTCTTACAATACTTAGTGCTCTTAAAGTATGAATCTGTATGTTACCACAGTTACGCTAAGGGAAATGACATAAAAAAAAGTTAGTTTTTTTCCTAATTCTTTGTAATTAATTCAAAGTAATATAGGAAAATCTTTTTTTTCCCCCAAAGAAAAAGAGCACCTTTTTTCTATTCACTTCCAAAAAAAGAAGAAAGTTTCTCTTATTTCCTATAGGGTTTATCCAACAACCAAGCAAACTAGACTGATGTCCCAGCTTCTGAGGGCACAGCAAGACCCTTTCCCTAAGTATACCTGCCTTGAAATTACCTGGCTCATTATTTTTACCATCTAAAAAACTTTTTATTGAATTCAGGTGTATCACTGTGAGAAGACAAATCTTTCTGAATATTCCTTCAAAGTCCTGGCCTCCAGAGCTATAGAAATGGATATGCTGTAAGATGGGGAATGTTTGCTTTTATTTCTCGAAAACACTTGCTCCTCACGTGCTATGGGTGTCGGATGGGCAGCCAAGTGTTTCCTTAATGGTAAAGACATTTGCTCCCATTCAAAAGATATAAACCTCTTTCTTATCTCCTTTAGGCAATTAAGTTCAGAGAATTGATGGAAAAGGCAACTGAATAGCCAAGAATCTTCCTGAGAGATTTAGAGAGTTATTTTTCTATGTTTTTATATTACAAAACACATTTTTAATCTGAAAACCTTTGTCTTATCTTCCCCCTGGAGATACTTTTACATTCCGAATAATAAACACCAAGAAAACGTCACTGTTTCTTCTAAATTTGTTTACATTAAGAACAATGGTTTCTCTTCCTCCCTCAGGAAAAGTGAAAGGATAACTGTCCCTGATCTACATAAACACCTAGATTCATATTTCTGGCATTCCTCACTAACAGGAGGTTCCTAACTGACACAGGTAGGTGTACAAAGACCTTTGGCTTTTATCAAATCACCCTGGGGCAAATGTGAAAGCATGCAGTTAATGCCTATAAGTAATAGTAATCTTTCACTGACCTAGAAATATCTTGTCTATTTTCAATATAATATGTGTAAATATAGACATTAAAATCTTAGTTTAGGGCATCACCTCTGAGAATCCTATGCCCTACCACCAAGAAGTAAAGAAGGAACCATCATCTCCCATAAACATCTCTGAGTCCTATATGTTTCATTCTAGTAATTAGAGTATAAGTCCCTAGAATGAAGAAATATTATGCATCATTTTACAAATCATTCCACAGATGACTAATAACATACAAATATTTTTAATTCTTTATTTAATTTCAATTTAACTAACATAATACTGTATTATTATTAGTTACTGAGGTAGAATTTAGTGATTCATCAGTTGCATATAACATCCGGTGCTCAATTACATCAAGTGCCCTTCTTAATGCCCATCACCCAAATACCCCTTCCCCTCACCCACCTTCCCTCCCCTCCAGCAACCTTCTTCTGCCTCATTGTTAGTGTACAGAAATGCAACTGACTTCTGTGCATTGATTTTATATCCTGCCACTTTGCTGAATTTCTGTATCAGTTCTATCAGTTTTTGGGTGAAGTCTTTGGGTTTTCTACACAGAATATGATGTTGTCTGCAAAGAATGAGAGTTTGACGACTTCTTTGCTGATCTGGATGCCTTTTATTTTTGCTGTCTAATTGCTGAGGCTAGGACTTTCAGTACTATGTTGAACAACAGTGGTGAACGTGAACATCCCTGTCATGTTCCTGACCTTAGGAAAAAAGCTCTGTTTTTCCCCACGAGAATAATATTCGCTGTGGGTTTTTCGTATATGGCTTTTATGATATTGACGTATGTTCCCTCTATCCCTACAGACTGGAGAGTTTTTAATCAAGAAAGGATGCTGTACTTTGTCAATGCTTTTTCTGCATCTACTGAGAGGATCATACAGTTCTTGTCTTTTATTAATGTGATGTATCACATTGATTGATTTGCCAATGTTGAACCACCCCTGCAGCCCAGGAATAAATCCCACTTGGTCATGGTGAATAATCCTTTTAACATACTGTTGGATCCTATTGGCTAGTATCTTGGTGAGAATTCTGACATCCTTGTTCATCAAGGATATTGGTCTGTAATTCTCCTTTTTGTGGGATCTTTATATGGTTTTGGGATCAAGGTAATGCTGGCCTCATAACATGAGTTTGGAAGTTTTCCTTCCATTTCAATTTTCTGAAACATTTCAGAAGATGAGGTATTAATTCTTCTTTAAATGTTTGGTAGAATTCTGCTGGGAGGCCATCCAGCCCTGGACTCCTGTTCATTGGGAGATTTTTGATTACTGATTCAATTTCTTTGCTGGTTATCCATCTGTTCAGGTTTTCTATTTCTTCCTATTTCAGTTTTGATAGTTTATGTTTCTAGGAATGCATCCATTTCTTCCAGATTGCCTAATTTGTTGGCATATAATTGTTCATAATATCCCCTAATAATTGTTTATAATATCCCCCTATAATTGTTTGCATTTCCGTGGTGTTGGTTGTGATTTCTCCTCACTTATTTGTGATTTTTGTTTTGTGATTTGTTTTTGGTTCCTTTCTCTTTTCTTTTGGTAAGTCTGGCTAGGGGTTTACCAATCTTGTTCATTTTTTCAAAGAACCACCTCCCAGTTCCGTTGATCTGTTCCACTGCTGTTGTTTTGTTTTTTTGTTTTTTTTTTTCATTTCTAAATCACTGATTTCTTCTCTAATCTTTATTATTTCTCTTCTCCTGCTGGGTTTAGGCTTCACTTGCTGTTCCTTCTCCAGCTCCTTTAGGTGTTAGATTAGGTTGTGTATTTGAGACTTTTCTTATTTTTTGAGAAAGGCCTGTATTACTATATACTTCCCTCTTAGGACCACCTTTGCTGCATTCCAAAGGTTTGGAACTGTCATGTTTTCATTTTCATTTGCTTTCATGTATTTTTTTTTTAATTCTTCTTTAATTCCCTGGTTGACCCATTCATTTCTTTAGTAGGATGCTCTTTAACCTCCATGCATTTGTGCTCCTTCCAAATTTTTCCTTGTGGTTGACTTCAAGTTTAAAGTATTGTGGTCTGAAAATACGCATGGTATAATCTCAATCTTTTTGTACCAGTTGAGACCTGCTTTGTGACCCAGTATGTGATCTCTTCTGGAGAATGTTCCATATGCACTCAAGAAGAATGTGTATTCTGCTGCTTTAAGATGAAATGCTCTGACTATATCTGTTAAGTACATCTGGTCCAATGTGTCATTCAAGGCTTCATTTCCTTGTTGATCTGCTTAGATGATACATCCATTGCATCGAGTGGGGTGTTAAAGTTCCCTCCTATTATTGTATTATTATCAGTGAGTTTCTTTAATTTTGTTATTAATTGGTTTATATATCTGGCTGCTCCCAAGTTAGGGGCATAAATATTTACACTTGTTAGATCTTCTTGTTGGATATACCCTTTTTATTATGATGTAATGTCCTTCTTCATCTTTTAATACAATCTTTGGTTTAAAATCTAGTTTGTCTGATATAAGGAAGGCTACTTCAGCTTTCTCTTGATGTCCACTGGCATAATAAATGGAATCC
The DNA here is from genome assembly GCF_024610735.1 of Ursus americanus. Taxonomy (NCBI): domain Eukaryota; kingdom Metazoa; phylum Chordata; class Mammalia; order Carnivora; family Ursidae; genus Ursus; species Ursus americanus. Next base: position 39,741,699 of record NC_142136.1, read on the forward strand.
CATCCCCTCACTTTCAATCTGGAAGTGTCTTTGGGTCTAAAATGAGTCTCTTGTAGGCAGCATATCAATGAGTCTTGTCTTTTTATGCATTCTGACATCCTATGTCTTTGAACTGGAGCATTTAGTCCACTTACATTCAGAATAATTATTGAAAGATATGAATTTAGTGTCATTGTATTACCTGTAAAGTCACTGTTCCTGTAGATTGTTTCTGTACCTTTCTGGTCTTTGTTACTTTTAGGATCTCTCTCTGCTCAAAGGATTCCCTTTAATATTTCTTGCAGGGCTGGTTTAGTGTTCATAAATTCCTTAGTTTTTCTTTGTCCTGGAAAGTCTTTCTCTCTCCTTTTATTCTAAATGACAGCCTTGCTGGATAAAGCATTCTTGGCTGTGTATTTTTCCCATTTAGCATGCTGAATATATCATGCCAGTCCTTTCTGGCTTGCCAGGTGTCCGTGGATAGGTCTGCTGCCAGCTCTGTGTTTCTACCCTTGTAGGTTAAGGACCTTTTGTCCCAGGCTGCTTTCTGAATTTTCTCTTTTTTCTTTGAAATTTGCAAGCTTCACTATTATATATCAAGGTGTTGACCTATTTTTATTGATTTTGAGGGAGGTCTCTGTGCCTCCTGGACTTGAATAATGCCTGTTTCCTTCCCCAGATTACAGAAATTCTCAGCTATAATATGTTCAAATAACCTTCTGCCCTTCTCTCTCACTCCTCATCTTCTGGGACCCCTATTATCCAGATATTTCACTTTATGGAATTGCTTAGTTCTCTAAGTCTTCCTTTGTGATCCAGTAGTTTTCCTTCTCTCTTCTTTACAGCTTATTTTCCATCATTTTATCTTCTCTATCACTGACTCTCTTCTGCCTTGTTCATCCTCATTTTTAAAGCCTTCATTTAGGGGGCGCCTGGGTGGCACAGCGGTTAAGCGTCTGCATTCGGCTCAGGGCGTGATCCCAGCGTTATGGGATCGAGCCCCACATCAGGCTCCTCCGCTATGAGCCTGCTTCTTCCTCTCCCACTCCCCCTACTTGTGTTCCCTCTCTCGCTGGCTCTCTCTGTCTCTGTTGAATAAATAAATAAAATCTTTAAAAATAAATAAATAAATAAAGCCTTCATTTAGGACTGCATCTCAGAAATAGCATTTTTAATTTCAGCCTGACTAGATTTTACTTCTTTTACTTCTACAGTAAGGGATTCTCTAGTGTCTTCTATGTTGTTCAAGCCCAGCCAGTATCTTCATAATCATTTTAAATTCTAGTTCAGACATCTTATTTATATCTGTATTGATTAAATCCCTGGCAGTGAGCATACCTCCTGCTCTTTCTTTTGGGAAACATACCAATATTCTTAAGTTAATGGATTTTAATATCTAAAATTCTAAGTGTTAACTCTGAAAGAATAAACTACTCAGTAATTAACTTAAAAAGATGAATGGCGAGTAACACTGCTATAAAAAACCATGCCTGAGTAAAAAAACTATAGGTAGGTCAAAAAATGGAATACTAATGAGGTAAAGAACATCACAAATATTAAGCTTTTAAATCCTTCCTCAGATCATCAAACAGATCATGACTTTAGACATAATATAATAATTGCAAAATTCTTTTTTTTTTTTTGGTATTTTCCTCTAGTGTTTCTAATAAATTTGCTGGATTGTGAATACCTTCAATCTCTATGTCATTTGACAGAACATCTTACTGAGTTCCTATTTCTTTGGGATAATCTGTCTAATTGAAGCACTCCATTAGGAAATACATGAATAGTAATTTCTAGGAACAGCAACAGAAAAAAATAAAGCTTCAGTGATGAAGCTAAATATGTCACACTGATTGGTCATGAAATAGGACATACATCCTCATGTACAATGGACAAATGACTTAAATCTTACATCATGAAATAAACTACCACTTGGCCTTCAGTCACACTGATACATTAATTTAATTTTAGCCTTGGTGAGAGTTAATATGCACGATTGCCAGATCATAAAGAACTGGCTTTTTTGTTCAGAGAGCACTATTAATTATGACTGTCACTGTTTTCTCAAGGAGAACATGCAGCACTACATGTCTGTTAAATAACACCCAAAGTAGAGGAACACCTGTTCCTCTTCCAGAGAAATGAGTCCTATTTGCTTATTATTTCAGTGCTAATTTCTTTAAGGAAGAGCTCCAAATGGATGAAGATATGAGAAGCATCCACAGATTAGGGTACTATATAGCATAATTTATGAAAATTTTTACGTCAAAATATATTTCAAAACTTCATTTTGAGGAATCTGCCTCCTGGTTTAACAATCTATATGTGATTTTACAAACCTGCCCTTAAAAACTTAAAAAAACTTTACCTGGCTGATCTCACAAGAGACAGCTGCCCTCTCCACACCAGACTTAGTGCACAGTCCATATATGTCAGTCTCTAAAAGGAGTTGCAGTGAGGGACTCAGGCCTCTCTAGCTGATTATGCTCTTCTGAATGTCTGTATTCTTCACTCAGTTACCCTTATTTCTAGTCCTTCTATCTGATGACTTCAGCCAAGGTCCTCTTCTGAGGCCTCTGCCAAACGTTCTAAGAGAAGGGGAAACCTGATGAAACTTTCCCCCACTCTGATTCACTACTCAGGTCAAATGGAAACAGCAAATTCATTAAGAAAAATGAGATTCCAAAGCCATATAAATTTATTTACATTATTTTAGAATATTAACATATACCATGAATCTACCTACACAGAACACAGATGGCATATCAGAGAAATGTGAAGCTTTAATTCATAAATTATCAGATATTTCTGATAGAAATATTACAAAATGCAGAAAACTACAGTGTGAGGAATTAAAATCACCCTTACAAGTCACACAAATTCCATCTATTTGTTATATGTGCATGTTTATTGCATACGTGAATATGTAACATTATGTACTAGATGTATTTTGAATCACAGTAATACAGTTTTGTATTACCATGTTATTAATTTAATTCTTTCATCATACATCTGTGAGATACTTTCAATGCACCCATTTTTACAAGTCATCAAAATTATTTAGAGCTACAATTTTTAAACTGCAAAATACCTCATCAGAAATATTCACCATAATGTTTAATAATTTCCCTATTTAAAAGTAGATTCAACTTTTCCATATTATTAAAATACTAAATAATAATATTTGATGCTATATATCTGATTAAACAGAAAAGATTTCTATCAATAAGAAAAAGGAAATAATATAGATATTTTGAATTTCTTGATATCAAATTGTCAAATTACTTTCTACCGAGTTATACCAATTCAAAGTTCCTAGGGGACCATGAAAATAATCAAAAAATTCTTGCCAGAATATTTTTTATCTTGGCCAACTACATGTATCAAAATGTTTATTTCATTGTTTTCTTAATATTCATTCCTTTGATTATTAGACACAAATAATTTTATTAAAATTCTACATGAAATGTATTTTATACCATAACTCATATATTAAAAGAACCCTTGGATTTATAAGTACTATAAATGATTTTTTTTTGCAATTTTTTTTTTTTTTACTATTTGTCAAATCTATGTTTTTCTCCCCACTTTTTTCTCATTTAGAGGCACCAGGATATTACATCCAATTGCATGCCAACGTGTCCTCCAAACTATGAAAAGATGCTTCAACCACAGAGGTCCAAAACTGAATTGTCTTTACCACAACTTTGAGTAAAACTAAATTTTGTATCTTGAAGACTGTCATGCATCCACCTACCCCTGAGAAAAAATTCTGCCCTTAATTTCTTCCTCTTCTTTGTACTTTCTCTGAGTTGATCAATCAATCTTGTTAACTCTATTAAATAAACTCTTATTTTCTTTCCCTTTACCTTCATGGTAACTGTCTTAGAAGATTCCCTTACAATTTCTTGCTTCATAACTTGGCTTAGCATAGTATCTGCAAAACATATAGTAAACATGTGATGAAAATTTGTTCATTTTATCATAATAAAATTAAAATCTCCTTGCATCTGGTCTTCCTTTCAATAAAAGGAAAATATGATCACATCAAACATCTATTTACAAAAGTATTAATTTTTTTCCAGTGATACAGTGATATGGATACAATCCAATTTTTAGGAAGGCTTATTTCATTCTTTATCATTTTGCCACTGTTACCTTGCAACCTCATTCTTGTACACTCTGCCTTGTGCACAATGTACCTTCTTTTGGTCTAAGAGTTTGCCATTTTTCTCAAACTTGCCTTCCCGTTGCTACTGCCGCTGCCTGCAGAATGGATGAAACCTGCAAACTCATACAGTCAATAGTGCCATACCTACTGAGGAACATCCTCCTCAAAGGGACTGTTAGAAACCATAGTAGTAGGTGTTCTGCCATACTGCATTTCCTGAATGTGTCCTCTAAAACTGGAGCATTTCTAAGGTAACAAGATAAGACAAGCTAAAAAATATATATTAAAATTTCATTAAGGAAGTAATATGGGAAAAAAAGATCTTGTGACATGTCAAAATAAAAGGTAAAAGCTAGTCTGTTTCATATTCATTTCCAGGTGAAACAGAAACACAGATCAAGCAGAGACCTAAGCCCCCACCTGCAGCCCTCTCTATATTCTCCCCTTGATTTGAAATCCCCTCTTTCTCTTTCTACCCTTTTTCTTCATATAAATACATATAAAGTAAATGTCATACTAAGTTCACTCAGTTACTGTGCAGAATAAGTGAGTCATTGTGCCAGTTTATTTTATCTGTAATCAAGTGCTTCCTTTTTTAAAATAATTGCTACTTTTTATGGTAATAAGCACAGTTGAAATTTATTCAAGTAGATAACCTATACAACTGAGAAACAATGCTAGAGAAACTGGGGGTATACAGAGAGTGTCGGCATCCATAAAAAGGGAAACAAAGCTAGGGAGCTAATTCAGGCTGATAACTCAATTTTCAATCTGAACATTGCATTCTAACATTTTACCAGTATGTGTTAAGCATTTATCAAGTGTGTATTAAATAGATAGTATCTTCCAGACACTAAGATAGGTTTTAGGAGCCAAAGTCCTGATAAGATATAAGATATAAGACATGTCCTCAAAGACTTACTTTGTTGTAGGGAAAGACTGGCAAATATGTTAAGAACCACAAGACAATTCAAGGATGGTAGAGCACTGAAAGAACACAAATCATGTGATTCATAAGAAAACTGTGAAAAAAATGTTTGAGTTTTGAAAATCAATTAGAAAAACCAAGTGGCTAGATGAAGAGTAAGAGGAGGAAGAAGGACCACCCAAGAGGAAATGCAAGAATCCCTTAATCCTCAGTTACACTTTCTATGGTTTCAGTTACCCAGGGTCAACTACAGTCCAAAAGCAATGATCCTTCTTCCGACAAACCGTTGGAAGGTCAGTATCAGTCACAATACTGGTATCATTCACTTCACTTCATCTCATTACATAGGCATTTTATCATCTAACATCATCACAAGAAGGGGAGTTAAGTACAGTAAGGCATCTATAGAGAGACCACATTCATATTAATTGATATAATTGTTCCATTTTATTAGTTATTGTTAATCTCTCACTGTGCCTAATTCATAAAATAAACTTTATCACAGGCACGTATGAATAGGAAAAAAGACGATATATATAGGGTTCAGGACTATCATGGTTTCAGGCATCCACCGGGGGTCTTAAAACATATCCCCAGTGGGTAAGGGCGAACTACTGCAAAATGTGCAAAAACACTGAGTTGCAATGATGATTGGTGTCTAAATCACATCACCATGTACCATATGTAGACTGCACTGTAAAAATTAAAGGAAGCCATTACAGGTTTATATGCAGAGGTCAGATGAGCTCATTTGCAGAAATGTATACATGTTTGGAGGAAGACAAAGGTGGCTGGATTAGAGAATGGACAAAAAACTAAAAACTGTTAGGAAACAAATATTAGGGAGTAAATAAGGTAGTGGCAAGAAAATGGACAGGAAAATTCATATATTAGTATTATTAAGCAGATCCCCTGCAGGACTTCATAATACACATTAACATCTTTTTTGCTCAAAGATGCTACTTGGTAATCCCATCTCTGGCTCCGAGTTTAATTTGGCTGGGTCCAAATTGTTAGCAGTTCTTAGTATTTGATAAAAAATTATTTATTTGCTCCAAACATGATTTCCTAGCAGAAAAAAAACTTTTTCTTCAAGGATAGTGTAGAGTTGATGTTTATAGCCCATGGAAGTAGCCTTTCCATACTGCTTTCCTAACATTTGACTTAGGAAATTTAAAAGGTTAAACAATGTTTAGCTCCTCAAAGAAGAAAGAAGAGGATAATTGAAATGGAATACTTGACAGCTAACAAGAGAACTATTGTTTCTGAGATGATAAAAAATGATATATTGAAAAGAAGATACAACGCATCTATTCTCGTGGCTTGACATTCATACTAAATTCCCTATTTCCCATAGTGGGTGTCAGAACACTTAGAACAAATTCCAAATGATCAATATTTCTAGTCTCACATTCTGTTTGTAATAGATTTTAAAGGGTCATGAAAGCTAGTGTTTGCCTCTGTGAGTCATTGTCTTTTTTCACTCTCCTTATCAAATTCACTATGCCTTTGTTAGCAAGGACGTTTACTATTGTCTGCTTTATTACCTTTAAAATTTGTTATACAAAAATACAGATTTTACAACATATTCTACAGAAGCAAACTGCAAATTCCTTTCTCTCCCTTTCCCTCCCTCTCTTTCCCTGCCATGTCCCCCTTCTTCTCTTTCTTCATTTTTACTGTAATGGGCACAGTAATAATTTTCTCATCTTCATTTGATTATACATCAGAAGTATGACTTTGATTTAATGTTTAAAAATGCTCATACTTAATTTGTAAACTAAGAAAATAATTCAACTATATTTAATGTTATAGGCAGAACCACAGTCCTCAAATATGCCCATGTCCTAATCCCTGGAACCTATGATTATTAACAGTTTACATGCTGTACTTTGGGTTCCAAAGACCATCATTAGGATCCATCATTTGCTAGCAGAACTCAAAGGACTCATATATGATCACACTCATGGTCACAGTTTATGACAATGAAAGGATACAGATTACTATTAGCAAAGGGAAAGGTACATGAGGCAAAGGTCAGCACTAGGTTCCAGCTGTCCCCACATAGTGGAGTCCCACAGGATGCACTTAATTCTCCCAGCAATATTGTGTGTTAATGCACTTTAAGTGTTATCAGCAAGGTAGCTCACCTGATCCATGGTTTCCACAATTTTTATTGGGGGATCACTCACACAGGCAGGCAGTACTGCATGATTGACCCCATCAACTCAGACTCCAGACTCCCAGAGTAAAATCAGACGGTCACTATAAACCATACCGTTAACATCAACTACCTGATCAAACGGGTACAGTGTGACCCAAGGCCTTATGCCTACAGAAATACACACATCAGGTTAAAGAGTCCATGGGGTCAGGAAGCACCTTCCAGGAGCCGGCCAGAACCAGTCCTGAAAACAGGATTTTCTTGCTAATGTGCAGGATGTGCACAACCCAGGCTGTTTACTTGTTCTTGCACACACGGTCATAGAGAATTAAGGGCATCCCAGTAATCAAGCTTGAGATGACTTGAGGAATCAAGCTTGGGGAGACTATTCTGCTACACTTCCAACTTCTCCCTTTTTATAAGGACACTAGTCATATTGGATTAGGCATCCCACTACTCCAGAGTGACTGCACTTGAACTAAACAGAACTACAGTGACTCTACTTCCAAGGTCACATTCTGAGGTACTGGAGGTTAGAACATTAACATACAAATTTGGAGAGAACACGATTCAACTCATAAAACATGGAAACATAGAAGAGCACTTACCAAATACGCACATGCATCTGGTGAAAACTCACCCATAATCTACTGTCCAAATATAACTATTCTTTCAATATTGACACATTTCTTTCCATTTTTGTTGTATTACATGTAATATATAATAATATTAACCAAAGCTATGTTTTTCTATACTCTTTATGTCCTTTTTTAAAAATGCAGTACTGTGGCATTTTAAAAATTCTTCTACAAGGAAAACTTAATGGCTCCACAGACACATTTGCTTAGCCAGCTGCCTACTGCTGGATGTTTCTGCTGTTTGTTTAGATTATACAAATACCATTCAAAACAGCATTCTTCTTATAGTTCTGCAAGTATCTCTGATATTTTTCTTACAAAAACAAGTCCACGTAATGGAATTGCTGGGTATGACTATTTAAAGATTACCAATACTGTATCATATTTATTGAGCATATAGTACAGGACAGGCATTGTTCTAATAACTTTGCACAAATTAACATGTTTAACCTCATAATGTCTCTATGAGGTTTATAGTATTAATGCTACTTCCATTCCTCGTATGAGGAAAATGAGGGAAACAGAAGTTCAATAATTTGCCTATAATCATGGGATGAGTACATGACAGACTTGGAATTGCTTTGAACCAAATCCTACCTCTGAAGTTTGGGATTTTAACCACTTGACTGATTGTCATCATACTGCCAGGTTACAGTCCAGAGTATGTATTGAATCACTTCCCTGTCAGCAACAACCCAGTGACCAATTTTCCCAGCACATCCTTGACATAATTATTATACTTTCTAATAATCATCAATTTCAAGAGTAAAAATCACATCATAAAATAAACAAGTTGCATTACTTTGATGACTTCTGAGAATGAAAGTTTGTATATATTTATAGAACCTTTATTTTTCAGTTGCCAATTGTCTTTGAGCTACTGAATTATACTTTTTATAGTGCTGCAAAATTGTGAAACAAGCCAGTTTTCTTTAAAGAATTCTTTCACAGAAGCCCCCTTGTATTTTTTTAATACTCCTTTTTTTTTTTTTTTTTCACTTAGCACTCAGCCATTCCAAAGGGATATTTTTGGGACAAGATGATATGCCAAGTATTTTCTAAATGTTACAACATAAAGAATAACATTCGCTTACTTCATTCATACATAAAGGAATTTTACTGAGTTCCTAAGCACTGGATAGTAAATAATATATCCTATCCAAGAATCTACACAAAGATCACATTGGTAGTGAGAATGTAATATGCCATTAGTGTAATCAATCTGTGAGTGTCTATATCATAAGTTCTGGTATGCCATATTTCAAATAAATATTTTTGAATGATAAGTGATAAATAAGCAGATTTTAGTTTAACTGCTGTTTTCTTCTGCTTTATAATACAAGTCCTGACTAAACATGTTTGAAACCCTGAGTATGAGGCAAACCAATTCAAGGTTAGTCAAAAACACCAATGTCCATGGTACAAATTTCTTAATCAAAAATTTCCAGAGAATCTTCAATCATACTGTAAACTGCAAAATGGAGTCATTACAGATTATATACATTTAAACATATGTACTCCCATGTCATGTTTATAGTTGCTATTGTAACTTACAAAGTATATCCTTAAAGCAGGACACATAAACTGCTTTGATTTGTCCCTGGCAGAGCTTAAGATAAATTTAATTGTAACTGTGGGCTTCAGCTCCTGGACTTTAGTCTATGAAGCAGCCAACCTATAAAAAAGTCCAACATCTTTCTTCAATTGCACACTTAAAATCAAACAGCTCTCCTGTGAGGATGAAGATTGCAAGTTGTCAAGTGAGTTTCAACCTCCCATTTCCCAAAAATGATAAAATGAGACTCTTTAAAAACCCACCAAAGGCAAGTATAATTCCAAAATCTCATTCTTCAGTGTCTAGCTGACTTCCATGGCAATAGTGTACCCAAGGTACCATTCCCTGGCTACTTAAAAATAATTCATCCAATCATCCCTCTTGCTCAATTATTTCCCTTCTACAGAGCCACAGGTAGAACATACATGATCAACATTTTAGCCTCACAGAGGAACTGACTATAAATCACTTGTTTTTCTTAACGCCTTATGATTATAAATCACAAGTTTTTCTTATATCTCTATTAATTTTTTATTTATTTATTTTCTTCACAAAGAGTATGGTAAGGGCACCTGTGTGGCTCAGTCAGTTGAGCATCTGACTCTTGGTTTCGGCTCAAGTCATACTCTCAGGGTTTTGAGATCAAGCCCAGCATCAGGCTCCATGCTCAGCGAGGAGTCTGCTTGAGATTCTCTCTCTTCCTCTCCCTCTGCCCCTCCCCCTGTCTCTCTCTCTCAAATAAATAAATCTTTTCTTTAATAAAGAGAAAAGTGCTTGCTGTGAAATGCAAAGGGATCCTAGATAACAACACATATTTTTTTCTTTTTTTTCCTAAAAGTATGAACATGAGACAAAACACTTTCCATATATTTAGATTTTTTTACTGGCATAGACTATATGATTTTTTCCACAGAGACATTACCCAGAAATAATCTATAATATCACTTACCAATCTCCTTTTCAAGCCATTATTATGTCTAAGTGAACCACTAACATACATGCTTTATCATTTTACATATCCTAGAGCCTCTGCATACCAAAGGCAAACTGAAACAATGCAGTTACATTCCAGGTATGCACAAAGGTTTCTTCTAATTGAAACCTTCATTCTAATCTGTTATTACCCTGCCAGAAAAAGGAGTTAAAGCCGTGTGTCCACTACTGAGAATGCATTCACAAAAACAGTATCCATTATCATGTTTCAGAAAACTTCTCAGTTTATCAGCATGCATTTTTTTCTTCTGATAAAGGAACTAACCTGGCTGGCATCTGACAGGTATAAAGTAAGTACATGTGCTCCTTCATGGGATGCCTGTCAAAATTGCTCAAAATATTGGTTTCCTCCAGCCCTTTTGTTTATAATTCCTTTAACATGAACAATCACAATGGCCTATACTCTCCTGCAGACAAACCAGTGACTAGATACATTAGTTCTTTTTGGAATTGTCTGAAGGTTGCACTTACTGCTAAATCCACCCACAGGGCAAACAATAGCACTTTACTTTCTCAATGTGAACTGCTTACTGTGTTTCTCCAAGAACTAACTTTTTGTCAGTATAAGACAAGTTACTATCTCAAGAACTTATATATCCTGACAATCTTATTAAAATTCACAAATATAGTGCTGTCAATCTCAAACTTAAAAAACAGAACAAACAAAACACACACACACAAAGATGACAGCATCACAAAGTATAGGAGAAAGTATAGAAAGATATGATTTTCCAGACATTGCTAGGAATTTCAGGGTATAGCTGACTTTGTCATTTAATACCTGACCGGTGTTAACACTGCATTTAATGTTAACGATAACAACAAGAACATGTAAACAGAAGAGTCTACATATTTTAACAAAACTAGAGCTAATAGGGATTTTTAATTAAAGTAAACAAGTTTTCCACGTAAATCCTTTTTATTCAGGAATCAGTGGTAGAGTGTTGATGATGTTTTCATTCTTCACTAAAACGATGGCATAGTATATTTAAACTAAAGAGCTATGGTGGAAAGCTCTTTTAAAAATGATATGGTAGGGGCGCATGGGTAGCTCAGTCAGTTAAGCATCTGCCTTCAGCTCAGGTCATGATCCCAGAGTCCTGGGATCGAGACCCGCATTGGGCTCCTTGCTCAGCGGACAGCCTGCTTCTCCCCTCTCTTTGCCTGCAGCTCCCCCTGCTTGTGCTCTCTCTCTCTCACACTATCTCTGTGTGTCAAATAAACAACTAAAATCTTTTTAAAAAATGATATGCTAGTTCTGAATACTTTAAAAAATTTACTGTTTAAGTAAAATTATGATATTGTTTTTAAGACATCTTCAATACATAAAGTTGAAAGGCTTAATAAATTTGACTTAACTAGAAGTAAAATGGCAGTGATGAGTAGACTGGACCTGAATGACACAGTTTTTGTAGTATATGATTCCCAAATATGTCACCTTGTGTTAGAGGGACATATAATACACTTGTATTACTTCTGAGTAATACAAGAATACTTCTGCTAACTCGCCAATTAGCAGAGCTCTTTGGAAATTTCAGGAGGCAAAGCTAGGTTGGGGATAAGCTTTTTCAGTATAGCCTAAATATTACTTCTGCTGATAAAATGGAGGCTTTCTGTGTCCATGTCTATGGAACCCCAAATACCCAGGTGAAAACAGTTCCCTTACCTTTCCAGTTCTTTCTCAGTTTCAGAATATTTAATTTCTCAAGTTACGTCAGGACAATTACGATTTTCTTTTGTCTGCAATTTATGTTTTAAGAATTAAATGTTAGTATTTTTGATATAGTAAATATAAAACATATATAGAAATATTATAGAATGATGAATATTTAAGAAATGAGCACTAATATAATGGCCAGGTCTGTCAACAAAAGCAGTTGTGGCAGCAATTTGAAAGATTCAAGTGTGTATTTCTCTCATCACAGCCATACCCTCCTGACCTCACAGTGAGGTTAACCATTATTTGGATTTTTATATGAGTGATTTTCTCACCTTAATAAGTTTTGTGATTTCCTCTTTGATGAATGGGCTATGTAAGGATGTGCCGTTTAATTTCCATTACTTGTGAATTTTCTTTCTCTTACTTAGTTCTAGTTTAATTGTTTTTAACTTTAAATAATCAGGCAAGTAGTGTTCCTTCTTTTTCTATCCTGAAAGATTCTGTGTAACACTTAAGTATTCAGATGAACTTGACAGAAGTTAATTAAAACCTCCCACTTAGAGTCTTCTTTTTTTTTTTTCCCCCTCAGTTTTGTAGTTTCTTTGACATACTGGCTCACCTTTATCAAGTCTAGTTTGCATGTTGTTAGATATACACAGTTTTTTCATTTGTATAGTTTCCAGAAGAAATTCCCTGTGAAGGGAATGGGTAGATCAGACTGATCAGAAGGAGAAGCTGAGCAAACAGGCCTGTCATTCTCAGGAACCCTACAGATAGCTCTGGACTCATTTCATGCTAAATTATCTGGGACATAATACCTCTGTCTTAATCAGTTACCTGATACGTTAGGTCCAGAAAGGCAAGACCTTGCATGAGGTCGCTGTCTGCAGCTGAAGCAATTCTTGAAGTCCCTGAGAACTGTAAACCTATAGGTTGACAACATGCACAACAACTAGGGCAATGGGTCACTCCTCTGAAAGCGTTGTGGATCGAGAATCTCTATGTCCACCATATACAGCTATAATGGTTTTCTTTCCCCTTCACGAGTTTTTGTTTAAGGCATCTCCTATCCCTTGACTCCACTTTTCTATTCTGTGTACATACAGTAAAACCCATCTTCTTTAAACTAGAACATTTACTGTATTTACATTCAATGGTATTATTTGCTTATTTGAAATTTAATTTTAAAACTTGTTTTTTTTAATTTCTTAATTAAAAGTCTACTTTTTAAAGTTGGTGTCTGAAATGACTTTTATCACTTTAATACCTGAAAGATGTTTTCTGGATTCAAAATTGCAGAGTGGCATTTATTTCTTTTGGCACATGAAGATGTTATTCCACTGTTCACTGTTTCCATTGCTGCTCATGGGAAATCATTCAACTGTCTGTTGTTCCTTTGAAAGTAATTTTATTATCCCTCACTACTCAGATTCTTCTGAAATTTTGTAATTTCATTCATTTACTTTCTAGAGTTCAATAAGATAATTGAGGTGCAGAATTTCTTTATAGTTTCCTTACAGTGATCCATGGGGTTTCTTAATGTTTGACTCTGTCTCTTTCATGAGTTGTCTCCTTTTATTAATGATCCATACAGGGTCAAATCTGCTTCTGTACCAACAATCCCTATCTGTATGTTTATCATATCATTTTGTAAAAATGGAAAACAATGTGCAACCTTGAATGAGGTTACTTAATCAAAGAGTTTTTAAAATTTGCTTCAACCAATCACCGGGAGATACAACTAGCCTTGGAATCACTTCAAGTCAAGTGAGGGCTTGATTATTCCTAGATTACAAAGATTTTTAATATCTAGTCTTTCATTTTTCACTAAGACTTGCCCACTTACATTGTGCTTTACCCAGAGAGATCCTTGTTTTGTGTACTGAGTCTCCTGTTCGGGTCCCACTTTCTGTGACGCTGATTTTGGGTATTGTGTATGTTCACTTGTTTGGCCTTTTCTTTTTTTTTTCAACAAAAGGTAAGTAAAATATGCACTTAAGACCAAAAGCACTGTCAAGTTACTTTGTCCTTTGGACAAACAAAAATGTTTCCTAGGATTTGGTCAAATAATTTTTACTATTTTGTCAGCCCTAGATGCCTTTAATGAGATTATAAAAATATATGCCATCCAACTCTTCTAAATTATTATCAACAGGAAAGTTTTCCCAAATTATCTAACCCATTATTTCTGGAAATGGAAGCTCACATATATAAATGAATAAAGACAAATACACGGGTATTGATTATTAGTGTGCCCTAGTTTTCAGAGTCACAGAAGAGCAAAGGATTTGCAGTTTCCCCTGTAAAGAATAAATACATTTCTCATTCTCTAGTAGTACTTAAATACAAAGTTAAAATTTTCTTCTTGATGTGATTAACATACAATCCCATTTCTCTAGTCAATCATGAAAGTTCTAAAAGATAGTAAGTTACTACATACATATGGTACTTAAAGAAGAGTTTTGCATGTGCCTGAACTGTTAATTGACAATAAAACAACTGGTGTTGTACATTTCGATGTTGGTGGAAAATGTGGCAGCATATCATGCTATATTTTCTTTAATGTGAAGCATTTAAAGACACTGACATGGCAGTTTTAATCAAAAGCTAATTGTTTATAAAAAGGCTACTGTGTACAAAATTAAAAGTGGCCACAATATCAGTCAGCAATAATGTGCATTCATGCTGAAAAAGACTCTTTCTTTATAAATATAAGAGAAAGCATATTCAGTAATTTCACAAGTTTAAGATCATTCAATCTTTTCAGTCTGAGACAAAAAACAAAGAAGCAAATGTGGAAACAAATTAACGCATTGTAGCTGAATCTGTTGCTCTTTAATGTCAAAACAGTGTTCAGAGGCTTTCACTCCTATCATTTGGATGCATCTGTTACAGGCATAAATGAAAGCATGGAATCATTTCAACATGCATTTGCTTGTTGAATCTTACTCTATTAAATCTTCTATTGCATATTCCTTTCCAAATCAAAGTATTTTTAAAGAAAAGTTTCAAATCTATTCTCCATGGTAGAGCCAGGGATATTAAATTTTAATCGCTACCAAAGAGATGTTTATAAAAGCTTATTTCCAAAATTAAAGTATATTTTGTTTTTGCAACAAGTTCTCTATATTGCTCTATTATTTGAATAATGTAAGGACATAAAACACCAAACTATAAATTTCAAAGTCATTCTTAATATTTTGTATTAAGTAGTATTCATTCTTAATAAAAAGTTAATATCCACCTGAAATAGCAGGGAAAATAATAATAGTTCTCTTTTTTAAGATTTTATTTATTTATATGAGAGAAAATGCGAGCAGGGTGAGGGACAGAGGGAGGAGCAGACTCTCCACAGAGCAGGGAGACTGATAAGGGGCTAGATCCCAGGACTCCAGGATCATGACCTGAACCAAAGGCAGATGCTTAAACAACTGAGCCACCCAGGTGCCCCATTATAGTAACAGTTCTTGAATCTGCTTAAAATCACACTGTTTTAGTCTCCTTCATGAAAGAGGTTTCTTTTTTGGAGAAAAGTTACTATTCATACTTTATGAACTAGTTCAGTGAACCAACAAGAGTCAAGATTGTTTTAGAATAAATTATGAACTTGGGTAATAAGATTATCTCACTTTTAATTACATTAAATTATAAATATACTGTGAAAAACTGAAACAGTCCATTATCACTGATGGTCAACCACAAAACATACAGTATCTGTCCATATTTTCCTTACTATCTTCCATTTAGTTTGTCCAGCCTCAGCACTAGAGTGTAGATATGGTACACCAGCACTGTGTCAAACTATGTTGGACTGTGCTGAGGGTATTTCTTCTTTTTTTTAATGTTAGGTAAATTTTAAGGTAATCCTTCCTCAAAACTATAATTATTTTCTTAAATCTCTAAATGGACTAGATTTCATTTTCGACATTAGTGATAGTGATCTGAATTTGACTCAGGACAAAGAAAACATCAGTAAGCATTAATAATAATGGAATGCCTTATTCTCATTTTATGAAAAAATATGGTTTTTATAAAAATAAATATAATGAATATTTACTCATTTCAATTTTATACTTTGTTATAATAAAATAGATACTTTCAATCAAAAGTTTTTAGTTCAATGCAGAATGCAACATAATCTTGACTTGGTTAATATTTTTTCAGAAGTCAATGAATTCAAAACATAAAACATAATTTTATCATTTTTTGCTTTGTGTTCTAACTTCTTATTCTTTTTCAGCATGGAATTCTTTTTGTTCCCACTCAGGTATAAAAATAGACACTAACTGTTTGGGAATAAGTCTTCAACCCCACTGAGAAATTCTTCATAATGGCATCCTGCCTTCACTAGTAAATTGAATCATACTGTGATGACTATAAGAAGCAGCACTTCCATCAATTAGATGAATTTAATCTTTAAAGAGATGCTCAGTTTGATAACCATTAAGTGCACCTTAAATTAAAACAAAGAGCACACCTTTTTGTCTCAACAGAATTAATTCAAAATAGATTTTTAGCAAAATACATATATCATAATTTGTTTTGGATGACATGTATAGGTAATCTGCTTAAATTTTCATGGGCAATACATATGGACCATTAATTACACAGATAGCCGTCAGTATTAAAAAATATGTTAAAACTTTGTAGGTCTTTGTTTCAACAAAACATCATGAAACTAATTATACTCTGAATGTAATATACATGTTTAAAATATATTTAACAATAGTTACAGTATGAGATTAAAAAAATAATCAGCGTACCAAAAGAAAGGATTCCAGATTTTAAAAATGGTTTTGTTGCTCTAAAATTTACATTTTTCTTGTATATTTCCTATTTCTGTGAGCCATTTAGTGCACATCACAATTATTTACACATTCTTTTCTCCAATGTTTCTTTATGTAAAACTAAAGAAAATCTTTCAGCTTTACTAAGGAAAAGAAGAAAATCACTTGGAGACTATTATATTCCCAACAAGATAAGAACCTAAGCTAGGTGTACTTGACAATCTACAAAGCGATGCTGAGCAATAAAAGTATGAGTTGGTCTGAGTGGAATGTTTGAATTTTAAATGTCTAAACTCAATATTCAATCTGTGTGTGTGTGTGTGTGTGTGTGTGCGCGCACGCGCGCAAGCGCACACGTGCACACATAAGTAAGTATATGCACCCCAACCCCAATCTAGGATTCTATTCACAAGCTTTCTTATTTTAAATGTACATTTTAAATTAATTTTTGCAAGCCTACCAAAGATTAGAACACTGCTATGTGCCAAATCAAATTAAAGTTCACATTTTCCAAAAGCCTTCTCCCATCTATTTTACCAAAGTGCAGTTTTTCTCCAAAGCACGTAATGCATACAAAATGGCATCAGGCTCACTTCTGAAGATGTTAGCTTAATGTATGGCTAGTCATTGCCATCCAGTAAAAATGACCTTTACAAGTAAACTATCCCTCCGCCAACAGAGACAAAACATTGCAAACAATCTATACACTACTAAATATTACATATGATAAGATAGCCACACATGAAAGATATATGAGCCTTTATTTTTTAAATTTTATAACAAATCTGGCAAGTTCAGAAAGTGCGATGTGTTAAACATCATGGCATTTAGTGGCAGGAACAGACAGTACTGACAGATAATAAACAATAACATTAAATGAGATCTCACATTTCTAATGGAAACTTAAATACCCTGGGAATAGTTAGAAGACTAAGTTCATAACTATTATTTAATCTACCTCTCTGGTTAGATCACCTACCACTTCTTGAAATATACTATGCCTGAGTTATAATGTCATTTCAATATCAATGACAATATTTCATATGTATGTGATTCACAATTTTTCCTTTAGTAAAGAATTAGCTTACACCTCTTTCTCTCCCTAGTGAATTACTATTTTTAAAGAATAAGCTGAAATTTTACTCCTTCAATGTAATCTTGAATTCATCTCCTAGGAGTGGTCTTTAAAACCCTCCATTATTCTCCCATATCACATCATTTTTAAAATCGTTGGCATATTCCAATATAATTGTTAACATATCCCCAATCCACCATACTGCCTGCCATTTAAAGTGTAAGAATTCATTTCCACGTTATTTTTTTTTTCCTCTCAGTCTGAGGCTCTCACTATTCTTTCTCTGCCTTTTTCCCAGACTTTCACTGAGTACTGTGAAACACATCTTATCATTTAAGATGAATGAAATGATGCATGAGAGGAAGTCAATGTTAGCAAGTGGATGGTTATCGTGTTTTGGTTTCATTCATCCCTGGAATATGAATGATGGAAAAAAACCTCCAGTGACACACATACTTCATATATCTGAAATCTTGGCAAGAAGAAATCAGGATACAGTGGGGAATGGGATAGGTAGAGAAAGTGAGAGGTCAAGGAAAAAGATAGAAATGTAAGGAAATCAAAGAGTGAAACAAGCTTGCAAATGCTATCCGAGGTTGTTCTGTATAAACTGATGCATGACCGAAAGGAAAAGGAAACAGAACATGGCCGACACTATAATTTGCATGCTCAAGAGCCATTTTCTTCTCTTTTTTATATGGCAAGGCCTCAATACTTTTGCACTGTTTACCCTCCACTGCAGGTTTCAGGAAATCCACAATGCCATCCCATTCCAATGATGGACTGAGTTACAGGTGGGCATGTGACTTGGCTCTGACCAAAGACACATAAAAAGAAAGTCTTCTAACCTGCTTTGGCTTTCCTGTGCTCTCTTGCACTCTCCCTTCTTAAAATGAAGTAAATAGTTCTTTATTTCTGTGTACATTTTCAACTCTATATTTAATGCTTCGAGCTAAGGCACCTGTTCTTTGACTATGAGAGTGACCAGTCTGAGTTGAACTTATCAAGGATAGCATAGAAAAAAGACAAAAACTCCCATTCCTTGATGACTTTATTGAGCCACTGACTTAATAAAACATGAACCAATTCTACCATTCAACTTTTCCAAATTTTAAAACATTTTGTGCATTACTTATTCAAATATTTCCACTTTCTAGTAGACTCTAGTAGTGGGACTCCAATTACACACATTTTAGCTAATTTGCTATTATCAGACAGGTTACTGATATTCTATTCATTTATTTTCATTTTTCCCCCTCAGAGCTAATGTTTAGATTGTTTCAATTGTCTTGTTTTCAAGTTCACAATCTTTCCTGCTAAATTTTTAATGTTCCAGTAAGCCCATTCAATGAATTTTTCATCTCTCATATTATTTGCAGCTAAAATCATCCTTATTGATACGAACTAGGAAAAATAGTAGCATCCAGTCACACATACCCACATGCATACACACTCCTAGAGACTCAAGGCCTCATAAGAGTTAAATGCGCAATTCACTTAAAGTGTGCTCTTTCATTTACTTGACCTTCCGTTCTTTTTTATCACCCTTTTTTATCACCTTTCCTCCATTTTCATCACTATACACTGTAGCTTGTTTTCTACTGGAACAATTCTAACTACTATTTAACTGATTCATAAACTCTCCACACTTACCACGGTTCCTATTTCAACAGTTACCACGTCATTAATTACTTAATCTCAAGATGTCTTAACTCCATACATATCTCTCTAGTTATCTAACCAGTGTCTATCAAACACTTATGTTTCATCTTCTTTCTTTCTCCAACTCTAAGCCAAGAACCTGTTACATCAAACTAGCAATTTTCTGGTGTTACTAATTCTCCTTCCCTGTGTCATTCTATTCCTCAACCTTGGATATGGATGGACATGGTAATTAAAAACTCAGCAGAACGGCTTCTTTCTCTACATATGCACTTAGATTAATGAGTAGAGAGGAATATAAAATCACAGACCTGTTTAAAAAGGAATCACCACCCTATCTAGGTCCCCGTTGTCTTAACTGAAATTTATTTATTTAACCTGCACAGTTCTTCCCTTTCATTCTTCCTAAAGACATTTTCAAAACTTTTTATTCTCTTCAAATCTTCACCACCTCCTCCCCTATCTTACAACCCACCTCTCCATGCCCAGAATATTATTTTGCCACAAGCTAATTAGGCTAAATTGATTGGACTGGGAATGAAACAGAATAACAGTGTTTCTAAAATAAATACAAACTGGGTTTAGATCTACCAAATTAGAACACAAGTTACAGCTTAGCAATTATAAATGTCAGGTAAATTCTGAATATACGGTTAAAAAATATAGACCACAAAAGTTATAATTTTTGACCAAAAGTTTAAATCTTAAAAAAAAAAGTTTAAATACCTTATTCAAGGACAAAATAAACTATATTCAATATTTAACTTACTTTTCAGAATTTTTCTATATATATCAGGAACATCAAAAACTTTGAGGCATTCATTCTTCCCTGAAAGCCCATTCAAACTACTATACCACAGCACCGTTTGCTTTGTTTGCTCATCCGCCCTCCTCTAGCGATTCTTATCCTTCTTTGAAGATAGAATTTAAAGTTCAACTCTATCATGGAGACTTTTCTGCAGAATAACAGGTCTAAAACAGATGAGAGGAATATGGACATTTTACATGAAGAACCTGTTAAAAATATATGTCATCTGTGATGACTTCATCCCCAGTCATGACTTCAATAAAATTTATATTTCAATGGCCCCCAAATCAATTGTCTACAGTGAATCTATGCTTGTCAATGCAACTTGATATTCCCATTTACGTATCTCTGAGACACATCAAACTCAACAAATACAAGAGCCAGCTTGTAACTTTCTATCACTAGATTTTCTCTTCTGGAACTTTTTGTTTTCAAGACATAAAACTGATGGTCATGGCATAAAGACAGAATCTCTGCCAGGGTTTGCATGTTCTGCCCCTCTTTCCTCTCGATCTCATTCTGTACTTCCCTTTGTTCTTGGTGCTGCGGTCACACTGACAAATTTACTGGTTTTCAAATACACATGCTTGTTTTTACATGGGAAACATTACACAGGTTATTCCTTATGGAAAAGTTTTTCTTACCCTAATAATGGGAGAAAGGGTGGATAACCTTTCAGAGGGCATTACAAGTAATCATTTTTACGAATTTTTTTTCTAAATTTTAAGTCTAAATCACACTCTTTTGTTATAAGCACTTATTAGAACCAGGAAAATACATTTGTTTCATTCAAAGCACATAAACTGTTTGTAATTCCTTAGAGAAAATAAATATATAATACATATAAATAAATATAAATAATATAGGTTTTCCTCTTTATACTATAATCTCCTAAAGACAAGTACTAATCATTTTTTGCTTATCATGGTACCGCCAGCACTGAGCACAGTACCAGGTGTAGAAGGATTGTTGTATTACTGTAGCAATATACTTTAAGAGAAACCAAGAATAACGGAGCTCCTTTGAATATAAAATTATGTCCCAAGGAAATAACACATTATAAAATTAAAGAACTTTGAGAAGATGAATTAATTATCTAGACAATGAAGTATATAAAATATTAACTGTAGGGTTAATTTGAGCCCTGATAAGAGTAGGAAATTTTAAATAAATGACAAAACCCCCAAATTCTCTTAGCACTTTTCCCCCCTCAGTGACCAGTACCTTCTATTAATTACAATTCAACAATATTTTCATCTTTGAAAGTACATGACATTACAATAAAATTCAATGATTGTGGTGTCAACTAAATATGAAAATGATACATAAGAGCTGTATCTTCTTTATTAGACTTCGAAGGAGACAACTCTGTCTGTACTTAAGATCAGGAATAATTTTACTTCTCAGGCCTTGATTAGTTATTTTCTGTGAAATCTGTAATGGTCAGATTTTCTCTGTACTTGCTACTGTAAAGTATATGAACAAAGTTTTAACTAAATCAAAAAGTATATAGGTTTTCATGAAATGTATATTTTTGCATTTAGTCTAATTTTTTTGATATTTTATTTTTTGTACTTATAGCCTTGGTTTTCCTGATTTTTTTCCCAATACATTTTACAAGCCACTTTACAACCTTTCCAGAATAAGGCATCCCTTCTGGAACAAACACAAACATACATATTAACAAATAAAATAAATAACATGAGGTTGCTATATACATTAAGGAAGATATTACAGCACAGTTGGGAACCATATACAATCAATCCTCATGGTGTTCACATGAGGCATTAGGAGATGAGATGGTTCCGTCTGAACAAAAGTGCTGCTGTGACTGTGCAGCAATAAAGGCAGGTCCTCAGCAACTGAACCCATAGAAGTAGTACCTGGCATTTAATCAATAATACATGTAAGTGGTTGACCATCATTATACCCATAACCACCATTATATCCATAACCCCTTCCACTCTATTTGTCTCCATGTACACGGTATAATGAATAACATACAGAAAATTCCTGTATCCATTTTTAGATAGTCAAAACGAAACTTGAAAAATAAAATTAATGTATACTTCATGTTATTTTTTACATCTTTATTTTTTTATAACTGGTTATAACATCATGCCCAGTTTCTTTTTTTAATATAATATTTTTCAATTAAATCCAAACACTACAAGATTTTTGTCTACTCTTTAGTCTTTTGTCAATTCATGAGATTGTCCTTTATTTCCTAATCCTAACCCCTTGTTCAATTCTCAAAACTTTTACCCCACTTCGAATATTTCATCGAATTACAAATATAATTTTCTAACACAGATCTTAGTATGCCATTCCTTGACTCAAAAAAAATTTTAAGTGCCATCTGCCCATAGAAAACCCCTGGTCATAGTCCAAACCCTTTTGGCTCTAGCCTCACTTTTTCCTTTTAATATTCCCTATATTTCAAAAAAACTAGACCAACAAACTGATTTTCAAATATATCTCTACCCTTTCTGTAATTGTATTTTTATGCAGTTTTCTGCTCATGCAGATGCATCCATCTGTAACTTGAAATCCGAGGGACTGATTCATATCACTTTCATGAAGTCTTCACACATGTGCTTAACTGTAAGTAACTTCTTCTGCTATTCCTCCTTAATCATATTCTTCTCTCTTATTACCTAAGCACCATCAGCCTGATACTATATTTTATCTCCAACTTACTTTTCTTAATATTTAGTAAATTCTTTGAATAAGTGACCAAAGCTTACCCTTTTCTGTATTCCTTAGTCTAAAGTGGATCTGTATGTATAGGGGCACCTGGGTGGCTCAGTCTGTTAAGTCTCTAACTCTTGATTTTTAGCTCAGGTCATGATCTCAGGGTTGTGAGAATTAGCCCTACATAGGGCTCTGCACTCAGCAGAGTCTGCTTATTCCTCTCCCTCTGCTCCTCCCCTTGCTTGCTGGCGTCCACACCCTCTCTCTCTCAAATAAATAAAATCTTAAAAAAAAAAAAAAAAAAAGTAGACTTCTACAGATAATCAACAAACACATATTGCATTAATGGTTTAATACCTATATTGCCTGATTACAATACTGGAAAATGTTGAGGTGCATCAATTGTATCTCAGGGGTTGTATGAAGTTTTCTTATTTTTCTTTATTAAACCGTACCTTACAAGTGTTGTGGAATAATGTAAAGAAAAATTTTTGACCAGCAGAATTTTAGATTTCACTGGTATATGGTGACCCTAATACCAGGAGAATCAAGCAGTGATTTATGGGTATAAGTTATCAGATATTATAAATACCAAATATAGTAAGATTTCTCTTTTTATCATCTATAGTTCATCCTTCAAACACCAATATTAAAGAAAAGGAAGAAGTCCCTGATAGAATCTTGTCAGGGACCTTGTCTCCTTTGATATTTTAGGATGAAAACCAAAGCTAATAGTTTGGACAGTGTTCTTTAAAGCAGCAAATTAAATGAATTTTACATAACAGACGGGTGGTTTTTATCAAGGGAATAATGGAATAGAGGTAGTGTTCTCAAGCAATCAATTGGAATAACAAAAAGGGAAAGGGAAAGCTATTACGCAAATATATGGCTAGGTACTGCTAATCTACTTCGAGGAGATTCAGCACTGGGACAAGGAAGGACTACAGATTCGAACTTTTTCTGCCTGAGGTCAATCCTTTTTTTTTTCTTAAGATCTATTTATTTGAGAGAGAGAGAGAGAGAGCGCGCGAGCGAGCGCGTGGGGGGAAGGGGCAGACGAAGCAGGAGAAAGAAAATCTCAAGCAGACTCCCTCCTGAGCTCAGAGCCCCAAGACAGGGAGCTAGGTCTCTAAACTCTGAGATCATGACCTGGCCAAAATCAAGAGACCCTTAACTGACTAAGCCACCCAGGTGCCCCAACCCAATTCTATTCTGAAAGCAAGTATCTGTAAAATAAATATCATTTCATAACAAGGTAAAATTTTATGAAAGATGATCTGTGGCAATGCTAGGTGAAGCTGGTTGAAGATATATTACTTCCCTGCTGTATGACCACTGTGCCCCAGATTTTTCTAATGATTTCCCATGGTGGAAGTATTAAAAGTGACATTTAGGTTTGAGGCAAATTCTGGCATGCTGATTTCTAAATCTTACATTCTATGATTTGAAATTAAATAATAAATAAAATATTATAAATAATATTAAATAACAAAAATATCTCAGTACTAAATCTATAGTTTGAATAGAAATTCAACTCTTAAGTACTGTAGACTATCAAGACCATAACAATCTACAGTAGTAAAACAAGAGGGATCTCAAAAAAAGGCATTTTTTAAAAGATTTTATTTATTTATTTATTTGAGAGACACAGAGTGAGAGCACAAGTGGGGGTGGGGGGATCAGAGGCAGAGGGAGAAGCAGACTCCCCGCTGAGCAGGGGGCCTGACACAGGGCTGGATCCCAGGACCCTCAGATCATGACCTGAGCCAAAGGCAGCCACTTAACCAACAGAGCCACCCAGGCGCCCCTCAAAAAAAGGCATTTAATGATGATTAATTACTCAACAACTCTGAAAAATAATTTTTAAAAAAGATGCCTATTTCTGGGGCACCTGGGTTGGTGGCTCAGTCGTTTAAGCATC
This sequence comes from Ursus americanus, assembly GCF_024610735.1. NCBI lineage: Eukaryota > Metazoa > Chordata > Mammalia > Carnivora > Ursidae > Ursus > Ursus americanus. Next base: position 39,766,737 of record NC_142136.1, read on the forward strand.
AGACTCTTGATTTCAGCTCAGGTCATAATCCTGGGGTTGTGAGATTGAGCCCCAGGTTGGGCCCTGTACTCAGTGGGCAGTCTGCTTGAGATTCTCTCTCTCCCTCTGCCTCTGCCCCTCCCCCTGCACTCTCTAGCTCTGTCTCAAAATAAGAGAATAAATAAAAACTTTTAAAAAAATTACTATTTTTTAAAATAGGACACGAAAATATCAGTCTCATGGATTTACATTCCTAATTCTCTTACCGACAGTTCAGTCAGTTTTCTGAGAAAATGCATCATGTATGCAAATTCAGATACTCCTTGTAAGGCTACCTAATTTTTATTATCCTATACAACTATCTTGACAGAAACATGAAGAAATGGCTATGACTCCCAAAATCAATGAGCCATTAGAAATGGAGGTGACAGACTAAATATGACGGCAGTTAGGAATGATGACTGAAAAGAAGTGTGCCCTGTGGATAGAGCTACTGCTGCCTTTCAGAAATGACCACCACTTCAGTATACCAGTAGGGGTATTGGTTTTAGAAGGTTTTTTTTTAGCATAAAAGGTACCATTATATTTTCTGTAAATTATATTTGAATCTTCATAGAAATTTTATTGACTTTTTCAAAAGAATCTAAAGGTAATAAACTGAATAAGAAAAAAGAAATAAAGCATTTCACTTTTCCCTGGCATTATTTCAAACTCCAATCAGTTCAGAAGCAACTGAAAGTTTCAATAGGGAAAAAATAAAATAAAATTACCTGAGGTTGTGAGTTATTAGCACAAGTTACAGAAAGTTCTATTGTTAAATTCTAATCCATAAGCATTCTAATAACATCTCATTACACAGAGAAGCTGAAAGTATGACGACAATAATTATAGCAGAAAGCACAATATTGATATGTTCAGAATAGAGAAATAAGAACTGAAGAAACCACTTTCCCGTTTTTATTAAATCACTTACCTTAAGGTGTACTGAGTAAAAAGTGGGAGAGTTCATCATGGTAAACAAGCAAAACCAGAATCTATGAAATAATTAACTAATGTAGGAAGGACAGTAATTCCAAATCCAGGTTGCTGTAAAATGGCCTACCACTACCAATTACAATTCACTTAAGTATAAATGACCTATACTAAACAAAGACCGAAAGCCCTTTTTGTTCTACAATTAAAGACATGTAAATATTTTTAAAACTAACTATGTCACATTGTTATTACAAGGATTAACGAAATAACTCATTTAAGTCTACAGAGAAACGTCTAACACATAACACATAATAAATATTGACTAATATATATATATTATAGTTGTTCTTATTATTGGAGTTTCTCTTGTCATTTGTGTTGTTGTTATCATTTGAACTTACTGCCCCAAAAGGCTTACAATGCAATAGGGGAGTGTAAAAACGACATACATTGATTAGGAGTTTAATGGCAATAAAAGATGATAAAATGCAACCTCCTTTCCCTCTTCTTCGTTAGATCAATGGTTTCATTTTACCTGTTCTCCAGTTATTTTGTCTGTCTCAGAAAAAGAGGTGACCCAATGTCTTTCTAAGGCTAATCCTATCACCTATGTTTACAGTTCTAGCTTCCTACTCTTTTTGGATCATATTCCATTAATATTCTCAATTCTTCCCTGAATATTCAATTTCTCCCTATTCATCGCTTGCCTATATACGATGTGTATCAAAAAATGCTAATATCAACTTTCGATACAACTACAGCTATATAATATTTAGGAAAAGGAATAGGATGATCATGTTTTCCTTTTAGCAAGAAAATTTAATTTGTTTATGGAAACCCTACTTTAAGAGAGAAACAAACTACAAAGAGGAAAGCAGAAGAAAAATAATTATCATTCAATCTGTTTAAATAAAGTTATAAAGATTTAACCACAACGACGGGTGTCTACCAGGTACAATTCTAGACACAAATGACAGAGTGACATAGAAGACAGAATAGCCTGTTGGATGAAGCTTAAATTTTAGTGGGGAATAATTAAAATGAAACAGGTGAGCAAATAAATACATTTAACTGAAATAGTGATCAATGTTTTGAAGAATACAGAATCACACAACATTTGGAAATGACATGAGGTGGCTAGGGAGTGAAGTTAGAAAATGAATACCTATAAGTTAAAGAACAAAATGAAACTTATAAGAATGAATTACAAGGGTGGCATTGGGAAAAATCCTGGCATCAGGTAACTGAAAGGAATGGGTCTGTTATTTTGTGTTCCCCCAGATTTTTCCTTTTATTCTAGAATAATGATCACATTAAAAAATATGTAACTTGGAGAGGATTATGACTTAAGAAACTAACTTCATCACACTTTTAGAGGACATATGCATAGAAGAGACATTAGAGTTACCTCTAAAGTGAAAAGGGAAAATAAGTGGATTTTGTTTCAGTATAATGTACTTCCTTTTAACAGCAGATGCTCCAGCAAAAAACTACTTCCTCAAAGGACAGTGCCATCTCCATAACATTTAAAATTACTAGGTGCTTGCTACGAGATAGTAATGAGAGGCATTTTGCTTGATTTTTATCTTCAAAACAGTCTAATCAGGTAGGTGCTGCTGTTTTGCCCAATATAAAAAATCTGAGCCTTTGGAAAGTGAAACCTCGCACACAGCTAGTGATTTTGAATCACAGCATATTTGTTTCTCTATGTTACAGTAACATAAAATTTATCTTTATCTGAGGTTAGTGTCCATGGCCTAACTTACTATGCCTTATAGATTTATTAGAATGGATGAACACTTGCAAGGGATGTTGTAAAGTCAGTTCAAGCACTGGAAGGGTGGTTGGACTGAAGTTCTCACAGTGAGGGAGATAACTTAATGTAGAAAATAAACAAAACAACTATTAATATAATAAAGCACTAAGGTTTTCAAAACTGTTTGAACTGAATTAAAAAACAATATTTTTAATGTACAGTTTACTGTTTGACCCTAACAAAGTTACATAAACTTTCTCCTATGTCTTTTCATCAAGAGGTAATAGTTAAAACATTCCTTACATATATTCCACATTATATTCCATACAAAATGAGATAAGCTTTGATAAATTACTCAGTGCAATGTTTATCATTCAAGGAAATTAAATAATTCTTTTGATTTGTTTCACTCATCTACTCATTTATTCAACAAATATTTATTCCATATCTACTATGTACCTGGCTTAGTTCTTCATTCTGAGGAAAAAATAATGGTGAAAGGTGTGATCTCTGTTCTCTGGCAAGGTTAGGGTCTTAAAATCATCTTCAGTACTATCATTTGTGAACCTCTTTTTCCTACAAAATATACTCAGATATATAGCTAGATATATTCATATACTGTTATGCTTACACTTCAATCATGAAGAAAAATAACATAAAACACCCGGCAGAATAAGGTGATTATTTAAAAAGTAACAGAAATAAATCTGGAATTAAAATTCTCAAGATGGCAGAGCCTTAAAAAGAAAAAAAAATGTGATTTCTATAAATTCCCATACCAAGTTACTTGACCTACATGTGGGAAGGTAAAATGACATTTTATTGACAGCCCAGAAAAAAAATAGTTGAAAATGGAGAACAGTTAACCAAAAGGTGAATCCATCAAGAAGGCAAGAAAATAATTCTTATGTAAAACAAATGGAACAGCAGAGAAGACTAAGCCCATCATAATATTCAGTCTCCTCATTTCATTTCAGTTAAAAAAAAAAAAAATCTAGGCACAGAGCAGCTCAGCAAGTGTCCATACTTTACAGCGTTCTCTATGGCACATTTTATTCTGAGGTTTCATAAATTCTTGCCCAAATAAGGTGTGATAAAAATGTTTTAAATGCCCATATTTTACATTATTCAAATAATTGGTTTGCTTTCTCTACTCCTCTTACCTTTTTCTCAGGACTGGATATGACCGTGGGGCTGGTCACCAACCATCGAATATGCCAATGTGGGCCATATCAACAGTAATTGAAGAAAATTATATAGAGGGAATGCAAGCCCTGATAATTTTATGGACAAGAACTACATTCCTGTTCTGGAACACCTACCTACCTCTAGACCATAATGTGAGGGACAATTAACTTCTATGTTTTTTGAATCACAGCATATTTGATTCTCTATGTTACAGTAACATAAAATGTATCCTAGATTTTTCAAAGGGTTTAGAAAAGAAATAACATTTAAATAGAGTTGAAATTTTTAATGAAAAATTCAAAAATAATTTTAGAAAGAAAAATTTATAATATAGCAACATAAAAATTAATAATTTCATAAAATCAACTGGGTCTATACCTAGATTTAAATGTGAGAGGTGTTATGGAGAATTGAAAATAAAATTACTTTCTGTACTTATTTTACATTTCACACTTGATAAATCTATAATCTATAAATTATAGATTATATCTGATAATTAATCTATAAATTAAATCTATAATCAAGTAAAACTAAAACTATTATTTCTGGGGCGCCTGGGTGACTCAGTTGGTTAAGCATCTGCCTTTGGCTCAGGTCATGATCCCAGGGTCCTGGGATCGAGCCCCACGTCAGGCTCCCTGCTCAGAGACGAGCCTGCCTCTCCCTCTGCTGCTCCCCCTGCTTTGTGTGCATGCTCTCTGGCTCTCTCTGTCACATAAATAAATAAAATCTTTAAAAAGACATTAAAAAATAAAGCCATTATTTCTGCCACCCAAACAGAGACCTCTTGCTGCTGTTACCTTGTCCATACCAACCAGTCTGTGAAAGTCCCTACTTGCAAAGGACTGAGCTTTCAGAGCCCTGATTGTTCTATTTAACAGTTCCTGGGCCAAAGCAAGAAGTCCAGGCTTAGAAACCAAACCGAGACAACCAGATGATTTCCAAAAATCTGGAAATGGTCTGAGCTGATGGCGAGAACTGAGGGTTAGTATTGGGTGGAGTGAACACAGTAGGTCATGTGTGCATGTGTATACAGAATTACAGAGAACAAGTCAGCTGGGACACATAGGTTCCCCACGAAAAGCAGAGAAAGAGGCACCACGACTCCTTGAAGGGGTCCTGAGAAATTAGCTGCCTTGGTTCCTAAAACGAGTTCTTGTTTCTGTTCTGGTTCATGAGTGCTAGATGTACTTTCTCCTTTGATGTTGTAATATAATCCTACATATTTATAAACAGTTAGCCATCCAAGCATACTCAGAGGAAATAGGAACCATTCGCGAATAAATAAATCCGTTCTGTTACTCACCCTACAGAACTGCTACACATGCATGAACAACCCAGCTCTAACACTTAGAGCTGTTTTGGTGAGTAATTCTGTACTGCCTTGAGGTGATCCTACCTCCAAAAACTAAATTTTCTATGATATTACTTTGTAATTTTGGTCATACTTTCCAAACAAATCATCCAATATTAGATTTTCAGTGTAAACAAATGAGACAGAAACTTTAGAATTTTATATTGAGAATAATCAATTTGCACAAGATGATTCTTACTGTAGCATGAAATTTATTTTTCTCATATATATACTCTTGATTACACAAACTGATTACAGAATATTAAGAGTAATATAGTAAAAAATAAATTTATTTGAGAATATCCTGCAGAAATGCACAAAAGTAAAATAAATTTCTATCTTAGATTGAGTCATCAGATAAGGGCTCTACAAGGGGGTAACATCTAATAAGAAGCAGGTATCTATCTCTTCTGGGTTCTGGAGAAAGGTAAACAGAGGCAGAAATAAGTTTTGCATTTTTGAGAAACATAAAAGAGACCAATTTCTTATGAACAATGTAAGCAATGGAAATATTACACAGGGATCAGATATTTGTGGGACCCAAATATGTAGTATTTTGCATTTCAACTGGTTTTAACAGGAATCCTTTAAGCAAGTAGAGGCTGGTGATGCCCATACAGTGAACACAACGGCAGGACACGAAATCTAGCCAGGTTAGAAGTGAGAACATGAAAGGGATCAGAATTTTTATGAAAAGTTACAGAAGCAAATATATTAGGAAAAACTCCAATCTTTCCTCCACTGTGTCTTCTCTCCTTACACACAGAACACTTCATGTCTGACACTTCTGTCACCAAACGTTTGAGGATTTTCTCCCCCACCTAAAAAATTCTCTGTGGCACCAGCCAAGTGTCCTACAATTTAACTCAATTCTGACATTAAATACCTGGAGACAGAGTCAGATACCACAGGTTAGGGGCTCAATCCCACAAGACTGGCCTCCCACTTCAGATGCCAGTTGAAAGTAGTAAGTCCCCATGTTACCGACTTTTGTCTGACTTGGCTACCAACACTGGGGGTTCCCACAACCACTCAAGTTCAATTAATTTGCTAGAGCAGCTCACAAAACTCAGGAGAAAACTTACTTTTCTTTACCAGTTTATTAAAGGATATGATAATATGATAAAGAGTACAGATGAAGAGATACATAGGGTGAGATACGGGAAGGTCCCGAGCTCAGGAGCTTCTGTGTCTCTGGAGTAAAGGTGCATCACCCTCTTAATGTGAACCTGTTTACCCACCTGCAAGCTCTCTGAACACCATACTATTGGGATTTTTATGGATGCTTCCTCCCAGTAGGTATGACCAACGATTAACTACATTTCCAGTCCCTTTCCCCTTGCTAGAGAAGTTGGGTTGGGGGAGGCTAAAATTCCAAGCTTCTAACCATGGCTTGGTCTTTCTAGTGAATAGCCCCCAACCAGAAGCCCACCAAGAACTGCCTCATAAGAATAAAAGATGCTCCTAGTGCTCTTATCAATGAGCAAATTACCTAAGTTTTAGGAGCTCTGTGCCAGGAGGCAGAGACCAACGTATATATTTTCTATCATCTCACTTCAAGGAACTGAAGTTCTTTATACACTGCAATAATTACCGGAGTGGGATTGCTAGAGCAATTAAGCTGTAAGGAGAGGGATCATGGTTAGAGAAATGTGTGGCTGAAATAAAGATTTTGGAAGAGCTGCAGTTGTTGATGATTGTAAGAGCTACACTGTGACTAAGAGAAATGGGGGTAAGAAAGTCAAAGGCGGCAAAACTACGACCTCTGGTTAGAATAGAAGTTTGAAGAAACTTTCACTCCCAGCCTGAGAATTAAAACAAATTGTGTAAGCTACAAAGTCAAAGATTTGTTAAAAAATCAAAGAGCTAAAGACACAAAGATACATAAGTGAACTAAATTTTAAAGTAGGATGTGGCCCTCACAGGAGAGAAGAGACCAACAGCTGTTCTTACTATCTGGTGAAGTGGTGGCCAATTGAGAAATCTGACAGAAATGGGACTAATGAGAAACCAACTGTTAACTAAATATATTTTTACCAGCCATGTGTGGGCTTGTGTAACGCACTAGGATGCCAAGGAGGCCCAGTCAGAGTGTAAGTCAGCATCTTTCCACCAATTCACTTCTAAGACTCTTCACTGAGTGCATGAGGTATTATATCAAAGGCTGGAATTTTAGAGGTATATCAAAATGTAATTTTAGTTAAATGAAAAATAAAACATAGGGGAAAGTGTGTAGTCTATGATTCCCTATTTTTGGAAATCATTTAGTTTTTTAAAATCTTCATTTGCAACTTGAAAAAAAAAATCAAAACTCTATACTGGGTTATTAACATGGGGTTAAGAGCATGTATAATGAGGGGCGCCTGGGTGGCACAGCTTTCTGAAAGAAAATAAAATGCTTAATGTGCATTTCTCTAACAACTAAAATTAAGCATTTTATTATGTGTTTGTCTTCATACATCTTCATTTGTTTAAAATTTTGTCTCAATGTTATTAGAATGTTTGTTTCTTTACTGTTGAATTATGGGATTTCTTTACAGATTCTGGGTAGCATTGCAAATTTTTTATTTACTTTGTAAAAATATTTTTGCCTATACTGAGAAATTTTTATTTTCTTTCAGAAAGCTGAATTTTTAAGTTTTGGTAGTGTCCAATTTATCAGTTTATTTATTTTGTATTTAAATTTTTCTGTAAGCCATTCTAAAAAATTATCCTCAGCTTGATAAAAGCTAACAATAAAAACAGCACACTGAGTATCATATTTTATGGTGAAAGACACAATCCCCTCTTTCCAAAACTGGAAACAAGACAATGGCATCCACACTCACCTTTCCCACTCAGTACCAAGGATGTTTTGTGTCAAACAAGACCTAAATACATTGAGAGGTATATAGTATTCATGAGTTGGAAAATTCATTATTGGCAAAGTCTCAATTCTTCCCCAATTAATCTTAACTGAACTAGCAGAAAAAAATGCTTGTAGAAATTTACAAGTTAATCTAAAATGTAAGTGAAAATATAACGGACTGAGAATCGCCAAAACAACTCTGAAAAAGAAAAATAAAGTTGATGTCTCATAGTGTCTGATTTTAAAATGTACTTTACAACTATAATTACTAAGACAGTATGGTAGATGAAAGGAAAGCCACACAGATCAAGTAAACAGCCAAGAAGAACCTAAAAATAGGCCTATATACTCGTTAATTGATTTTGTACAAAAGTAACAAAGACAATTTGATGGAAAATAGGACACTTGATTCAATAACTGAACATACATACGGAAAGAAATCAACTTAACCTATACCTTACAATGTATATAATATATACAATCTAAATCAATCATAAAGATAATATCTAAAATACGGTACTTTTTTGAGAAAACGTAAGAGAGTATCTTAGTGACCTTGTATTGGACTGCCTCTTAATTCCTAAAATTTTAAATCTAGACAGAGCCCTCAGTGTCACTTTGATTCTTTTCTTATTACTGGGAGACAGTTTTTGTCCTCTATCTACCCTGACTTTGTGACCAAGTCTTCAGAGCACCAGACCTCCACTTAATAAAGAGATTTGCCAGGCATTACATATGAGTTGCATCTTATGACTATAGATGTTAAAGTCAGTATATGGAAGCATACTCACATATACTTAAAATTATAAATAACCCTTCAGTCATCCATATAAAGTATACTTCAAACATATTGTCTCACAGTAGGTTCAAGACAGTTTATTTCTTAATGTAGGAACAGATGCTTCTCAGTTCATATTTGCTTTGGTGCCTTACTGTAAGAGGGAATCTACTGCAATATTTAAGTTTTTATTTTGTTCCTTCAAACTTATTTTTTTTTCTTTCCTTTCTGCCAGACAAGAGTAATTGAATTTGCATAAGTTAAATACACAAATGATGTTACCCCACCAGTTTGTATTGCATCCCACTTACTTAGAGTCAATGTGTTCTTAATCTTATAGGAATAGGACACCAATTACTGGATTCAAATGCATTGCTTATCTTGTGTCACTTTGTATGCTACTACCCCTCAAATGCCAACTTTTCAAAGTATTTGTAAAAAAAATAAATAAGCTTGCAATGTATCCTGTGCATGTGGAAGAGGAGAAATACGAGTTTTGAATAATTCTGGGAAATGCCTTTATTAAATACTTCCTCTTAGAATTTACAAATCACAGCAACGTATTAAAAGTTCTATGAAGTTCTACATTAAGAAACAGATAATTTTGTACAGTTCACTCTTTCAAAACGTTATTAAACTTTTGAAATATAGAGAAGGGCTGAAAAACTTAAACTACTTGATTTCAAGTTTGAGTGAAAAGCTACAATAGTCAAAATGGTATAGAATTAACATGAAGGTAATCATGTAGGTCAATTAAAACAAACAGAGTCTAGAAATAGAAACACATCTGTAACAACTAAGTTTTACAAATATGCCAAGGAAAGTTAGTGAAGAAAGAACAGTGTTTTAAAAAATAATAATAATGCTTTTTGGAACTTAAAAATAATCTTCGACTCTTACCTTACACACTGTGCCCAAAAATTAACTTGTTGTAGATAAAAAATGGAATAAAACCTAAAAATAACCATCAGACTGGTGTGATTGGCCAGGACTAAAGCTAGAAAGACTGACAGCAAAGAGTCACAGGGGAACTTTCTGAGGGGAAGGAAATGTTGACTATGTTGATTATGGTAATGGGGGGCGCCTGGGTGGCGCAGTCGTTAAGCATCTGCCTTTGGCTCAGGGCGTGATCCCAGTGTTATAGGATCGAGCCCCACATCAGGCTCCTCCGCTATGAGCCTGCTTCTTCCTCTCCCACTCCCCCTGCTTGTGTTCCCTCTCTCACTGGCTGTCTCTCTGTCAAATAAATAAAATCTTTAAAAAAAAAATGATTATGGTAATGGTTTCATTAAAGAGACAATAACAAGATTTATTAAACTAAACACATTTGTGTGTGTGTGTGTACCCATAATCAATAAAGTCCATTTAAAGTGAAACAAAATGTATCTGACACTTCTTTCCACCTAGTAACTAGTAGCATCCAGAGAAAAAATAGTAAAATACACATAGAAAAAAACAAAGGAAAATGGTATTTTTATGCTCTTTGTGCAGCCCAAAATAAGGTTTTACGACTCATTATCCAATTTAAATATTTTGACTGTCAGGTGAAAAATAATCCTAACATCTTCTTCTACCTGGTTTTCCCACATTCCAACTCACATATCCATACGACGTTTCATACATTGGATGTATTTATATATAGCTTATTTCCTCAATCTCTCCATTAACTTCCCCATACGCATAAGAAATCTAGAGAGGCATTTAATTAGTCAAACCAACTCATATTAGCATTAAATATTATATATCAAATCCTTATACAGTATTTACATACATCTAGATGTAATCTATCCAACTGGTTGGTCTAAGAAAAATTCTTTGGGCAAATCCACAGTAAAACACTAAAAGTCCTGTCTGGTTCTCAGGTACAGCTCCCTGTCAGCACAACTTTGACCTAACAGCTTAGTGAGATCTCACCAGAGTCAAACCACACTCCTGTTCAGCTTTTCAATCATGCCCTCACTAACCCTAGCCAATATGACCCAATTTCTCCTTTACAGCATTATAGAATTTTGAGCCACAATTTTTCCACTTCAACTAGTATTGAGTCTCAGATAAAGTTTTCAAGGGATCACCACAAACAATTTTATTTAGCTTATGAAGGTTCAAGAGTCATGAGGTGATTTCTCACTCTACTGAACCTGTTCTTAACCAGCCTTAAAAAGTTAGCCATAAGACAGAGCAGAATTTCCTTGTTAAAAATTATTTTTCTCACTGAAGTTCAAAAAAAAAGAAAAAAGAAAAGAAAAAGAAAAACCTAAAACTGAAGTCATGTTTGTAAATTTGAGAGATTGTTTGTAAGAAAGGATTTTATTATTTCCTGCACTTGCAGGCCACAGCTGTCTATTATGAAGTCCAATAGTACATTTCTATTAGTAACATAATATCTAAGTCACACAAAGTAACTTTAAAAATAATTTGTAACACACTCTGTTAAAAGAAATAGCATAAAGAATATTTGCTGTATGTTTCCATGGAAACTAATGCACTTACACAAAAATGCATGCCCATTATTTCTCAATAAAGCGTCTTTGATTTATATTAGATTGTCTCAACATTAAAGGAATAGGGGGATTTTAAAACTCAGAAAATGTCTCAAAATTAGAATTAAAACAAAAAGAGGCTATTATGAATTTTTTAAAACAGGCATGGATATGCACACCCCCTCCCCATTCAACACGATGTCTCTTTAATTAAAAAGTTCTGGTTAAAATCTGGTATAAGCTTATGAATACATTTTTTAAACTGTATGATAAAGCACATATTTTATAAAAATGAGATTATTTGGGTCACTATAAAGTGGTCACTAGAAAAAAGATTATACCGTTTATAAAAGTATAATACATATATTCTTGGAATGTAATTCTGAAGTTAAAGTTAATCACTCATATAAGATATGTGAATAAATTTGGGATGCTGAGCTCTTTATTATTCTTAAAGCTCAACACTAAGCTGAGTGATGTTTTCTGGCTGACTAAATAGACTATTTGCTGTATGATTTTCAAAGTAAATTTACAGGCTTAGATAACCTTTATTGAACCTCGGCAACAAATTCTCTTCCTACAAAGTCTGAGTTAATCTAATTGAATCTCTGAAATTCCCACAGAAACAGAGAGGCATATTTTGAATGAATAAAATAAGTATTTTATTTACTTAATTAGTTTTTTTAACTTTCAGACATAGTCTGTTTTAATTAATATTCATTTCATAGTTTGATTATCAGTATGAGAACTCAATCATGAGGAAAAATGCCACCAGAAAGGTTCCTGAAGTACTTCTCTCTTCCTCTTCATTTTATTTTTTATTCATTTCATTTTATTTTAATTCCATAACAATTAACATACAACGTTATATGAGTTTCAGGTGTACAATATAGTGATTCTGTCTTCATTTTAAAGTTGCAAAAAGAATATAATTCAATCACCCTAGGGAAAATACAAACTTTCAGATGCTTTTAAATATATTCTACAAAGGATCATATACTGTATAAAAATTCAGAGAAGAAAAAATTACTACACTGTAGCCTGCTTTAAAAATAAGGGGTGGGGGCACCTCAGTGGCTCAGTTAGAACGTCCAACTCTTGAGTTTGGCTCAGGTTGTTATCTCTGGGTTGCAAGATCAAGCCCTGCATCAGTCTCTGTGCTCAGCGGGGAGTCTGTTGGGGATTCTCTCTCTCTCCCCCTCTTCCGCAGGCCTTCCCACCCTCTCTCTCAAATACACAAATCTTTTTTTAAAAAATAAAAAAAATAAAAAATAAGAGGGATATATTTTCTTGACCAATTGATTATTGTGAAATCTGAATTTCACAATTTGAAAACATGAAGTACTTACAGATAAAGAAAGAAATGAATTTTACCTTTAAAATATTTAAATCAGGAACTTGTTAGGGTATTTTCCATAGGGCCCTAAGCTCTAACTTAAGTGCAACTTATGTATTACTAGAATAGGAAAATACATGCATAGTATTCAGGCTTCAAATTTCTACGTTTTTTAGACTGACAGAAAAACTGATAACTAAGGTAAACGAAATATTCAAACTGCATTCATTAGTATTTCCATGAATTCTGTCATCAACTACATATTCACTTAACTCAGTTCAAAATTACACGGTCAAAACTCTTCACTTCTTGAAGTACAAATTTTACAACAATAAAGGTAGCATAGAAGAACATAATAAATGCACTATTTGTGCTTTGCAAAATTTTGCTTAAAATCACTTTTATAAATAGAAAAATCAACATACCTAAGATTATACAGATGTACACTCACCCCACAATAAATGGAGCACATTTGGGGTTGGTTTTGTTTGTTTGTTTGTTTTTTTGTCCTCATCTCTTACTGAATGCATCTAGCACTGTTTATAATTGGGAACTGCTTATAATGCCACTATTATAAAAGTTTAAGAGCACGTAGAAGGTAGAGTAGAATTTGATAATCCTTGTCTTTTGAAAGGTAAAAATCTGATTTTTAAATAATTCATTTGTGTGCTAAATCAGAATATCAGCTTCTTTATTAAACCTCTCTTCCCTCTACCTCCCTCACAGCTTTTAGTAAACCCATTCACAGAAGCATACTGAAGTGAAAGACTGCCAACTTGGATGGAGAACAGTAGCAGAATGATTAAAAAGGCCAAGGGGGGGGGGAATCCAAATGAGAACATGTTTTTAGACAGACCACAATGGGAAGATCAAGGTATAAAAAGGGTGAGCATTAGATGGAGGAGCTGTCCCCAGAAGGGCAAATTAAAATCACTGCATCCACTGATTACGCCTGTAGAATAAACCACATAGAAAAATCATTCTTAACTTTCCAATTATGTTAGGATTTTATTGGTATAGTAATACACTATTTGCACCAAGCACTGATTACTGTTGTCTACATGCTTTACCAGCTAACAGAAAGAGAGTACAGAAATAAACTAAATAAAGTCTTCCCTTCAATTCCTAGGGAACTAGCATTAAGTTTTTAATTTTCTACCAAAAATGTGTTATTTCAAGGTAAACATATTATTTTTACAAAATAAGGAAAATAATATGGTAAAATAATGAAACATCTAAATAGTAAAATACAAATACCAACAGCTTTTTATTTAATATAATTGAGATAAAATGTGTTTATTTTTCCCCAAAAAGACACAACCAACAGAGCCATCAATAATTATTCCCAAGTTCCAAAACAATGATTACATGTTGGGCTCTTCTTTCTCACAAATTATTTCAAGTAAGAAATTATGAATTGAAGCTTTTTTTTGGGGGGGGGGGTACTGTTTCCTTTGGACTTCCACACATTCCTTATGTAGCAACCAAAGTGTAACTAAGATTGGATGCTTAGAGAGAAGAACCTGAAGTATGCAGTAAGACTTTTACAACAGAAACATTTTAGTTATAGTATGAAGACACACAACAAATTAGAAGGCTTCTTTAGGAAGAAAGCAGCAGAAAAATGCTATTCTCCACATACTCCTAACAGAATCTTGGTTTTTAGCTAAGCATATTGTTGGCCACCCTAAAGGCCACATTTCCCAACTCCCTTTGCAGCTCAGAGTGGCATTTTTTTTAATATGTTAAGGGTCTTAAAAACTTCACTTTTTTTATAATAATTTTTTATTATATTATGTTAGTCACCATACAGTACATCCCTAGTTTTTGATGTAAAGTTCCATGATTCATTACTTGCGTGTAACACCCAGTGGCCTTCTGACCAAGTTCTGTTTAATGAGATATACCAGAAAATATATTAGGAAGCTGCCTTTGTTGAAAGGTGCTAATTTTTTTTATCCTCCTTTTATTCTTTCTTCTTAAAATACAGAAGTCATGTATGAAATTCTGCAGCCATCTTATACGTTTGAGGAACTTCAGATCTGATTCCAGTGCTGTGGAGCAAATTAGAAACAAAAACACAAAGGAGCCTGGTTCCCTGATAAGTGGTAACTGTAGAACTATCAGACTAGCCCAAGAATACCTATCACCAGCATTATTTTAGATAAGATTCTTAGCTTAGCTCTTCTGTGTTTAAGCCACTCTAGTAATACCTGTTTTTTTGCAGGTGAACACAATTCCTACCTTATGTGGTAAAGAAAGGTCTATAATACAATTTACAATCTCGGATTCTAAATAATGTAAAGATATAGGGGCACCTGGCTGACTTAGTCAGTAGAGCATGTGACTTTTTTTTTTTCTTGAGCATGCATTCTTGATCTCGGGGTTGGGAGTTTAAGCCACACATTGGTGTAGAGCCTGCTTAAAAATAAAATCTTTA
This sequence comes from Ursus americanus, assembly GCF_024610735.1. NCBI lineage: Eukaryota > Metazoa > Chordata > Mammalia > Carnivora > Ursidae > Ursus > Ursus americanus. The sequence continues at coordinate 39,781,871 of NC_142136.1, forward strand.
GACAAAATGAAATAATGTAAAGCTACAATATCACCTCATAACTGTAAGAATGTATATTATCAAAAAGACATGAAAAACAAGTGTTCACAAAGATGTAATGAAAAGGGAACCCTTGTGCACTGTTGGTTGGAATGTAAAACTGGGGCAAACACTATGATAAAGAGAACGGACATCCCACCAAAAAAAAAAAAAAAAAAAAAGAGCTACTATATGATCCAACAATTCTACTTACCCAAAGAAAACAAAAACACTAACTCAAAAACATATATGAACCCCTACGTTCACTGAAACATTATTTACAAGGCACCTGGGTGGCTCAGTTGCTTAAGCATCTGCCTTTAGCTCAGGTCATGATCTCAGGGTCCTGGGATGGAGACCCACCCGGAACTCCCTGCTCAGCGGGGAGTCTGCTTCACCCTCTCCCTCTGCCCCTCCTCCCTGTTCATGTGCGCGCATGCACGCGCGCTCTTTCTCTCTCTCTCTCAAATACATAAATAAGTAAGAAAAATGATTTTAAAAAGTCAAGATATAGAAATAACCTAAATGCCCATCAATAGCATGAATGGATACAGAAAATGTGATACATGCACACACACACACACACACACACACAGGAATACTATTCTGCAATATAAAAGAGGAAATCCTACTATTAGTGACAACATGAGTAGACCTTAAGTGCATCGTGCTGAATGAAATTAGTCGAACAGATAAAGATAAATACCATGTGGTCTCACTTACATGTGAAATCTTAAAAAAAAAAAAAAAAAACAGAATCTCACAGATAGAGAACATACTGGTAGTTGCCAGAGGGAGACAAGGGAATTGGGATGGGTCAAACAGATGAAGAGAGTCAAAAGGCACACTCTTCCAGTTATAAAGTCAGTCAGTCATGGAGATGTAATGTACAGCATGGTGACTACAGTTAATAACACTGTATTGCATATCTGAAAGTTGCTAAGACAGCGGATCTTAAAAATTCTCATCACAAGAAAAAATTTTTGTAACTGTGTATAGTGAGGAATGTTAACTAGATTTATTTTTTGTGATCATTTGGCAATATAAACAAATACCAAATCATGTGGTACAGCTGAAAACAATGTGTGGTATTTCAATAATACCTCAATAAAAAAAATAGAAACTGGAAATTTATTGAAAGAATACTTTAGTTGGCAACTCACCAAATCAAAGGAAAATATAAAATTAGACTTAAAAAAACAGCTGCAGAAACTCATGGAGAATTCTCTTCTAAGCTACTGTCATTGGGTCTATCTAACTCTAAAGTATATGCAGTCTGTGATACTCCACTCCACATTCAAATGCTCAGAAGTGGAAACTAACTAGACTGAATGAATCATGGTTCATCCTCTAGGAAAGGCAGATTGGTGGCACTTGAGGCATCGTAACTGACAGTCTCAATATGACTTCATGGAATGTTAAAAATGTAGCTCTCGTGACGTTATTATTGATACAAGAACAGAGAGTATAGAAAAGGGGAAAAAAGAATAAGCTTCACTCCTCATTTAAGTAGACATTCAAATACATATGCAATTTTTAGATGCAATTAAAATATCCCTATCTTATGTTAGACTGTTTCATGTATCACTCTCTCTCTCTCTCTCTCTCTCTCTCACACACACACACACACACACACAAATATTTCCTTCTCTAAAAATAAGCATTCCAAAGCCATTCTCTGTGATGGTATCCAACTTCAAACACAAGGTCTCTGAAAGCTACCTATTTTTTTTCTTAATTTACAGTATTTGGAAAACTATAGACTAGGTTTAACCATACCCAACACTCTATATAATAATAGGGAAGGATAAAAAAATTTTTTAAGGGGCGCCTGGGTGGCTCAGTCGTTAAGCATCTGCCTTTGGCCCAGGGCGTGATCCCGGCATTCTGGGATCGAGCCCCGCATCAAGCTCCTCCGCTGGGAGCCTGCTTCTTCCTCTCCCACTCCCCCTGCTTGTGTTCCCTCTCCCCTGGCTGTCTCTCTGTCAAATAAATAAATAAAATCTTTTAAAAAAATTTTTTTTAATTTTCAATTATAATTCATGCGAAGCCAAAAATAAAGATAAATATTATAATTCAAAGTTGTGTAACCATTTACAATGTTATAACTGATAACTATGACTTCCCCTCCTATTACCTATCTGTTCAAGTTAAAATTCTTTATCTAGGAGTACTTTCCAAACTTTTCTATCTGAGCTTTTGGAATTATTGCAGGCTTAGTTTTTAATAAAATCTCAATAAGCATGTTATTGTACTAGACACTCCTCCAGATTCTAACTATTCTCTTTCCTGCCATCCCTGTTTAGCAACCATTTCTCTTCAAAAAAGCATGACAATCACTTTAGTCTTTTCCCACTTCCCTCTTGTCAATAGTTGTTAAAATGGCCAGGTAGCAATCTCAGCCACTTTATCAGGCTTCCAATTATATTCTTGGTGAAAGTTCTTCTCACAATTTGGTTACGAACACCTCTGAATGAACTGAGATCAGAGTCATGGAGATCCAGACAAAATTTTTAAGCGAGTCAAATATATTCTTGCAAAACTTCACCTACACTTCTAGTTTTAGGTAACTGTAAATACACATGTTTAAGCAAATACAAACACACAGACAATTAGAGAGGTAGTGTCATATATTGTCCACTGGTTCAAAGGATTTATATCATTCTGCAAGAGACAATTATCAATATCATGATTATTTATTCCCCAAACATGCTTAGATAGTAAGGAAGTAATGCCATTCTTTCATGTAAGCATCACATGGGAGCACCACTGAGGTTAAAGACAGTTGTTGACAGAGAGCTCAACAACAGCATAAACAGGGAGGCTGGAACAGTGTCGTTTATGAAAGGCCTGTTTTTGTCTTGGATCTGTTAATACATACTACTTGCACTTGAAGATGGACTACTACTAAATAAGCTCAGTTGATAACTAGGAGACAGGACTTAATTCACAATGTCAGCTAAAGCTGCATGGTTCCCAAGGTTCCCACTGTTACTTATTTAATATCCAGCAAATGCACAATGGACAACAGCTGGACAGTTGATGCCATCAACTTTGTCTCAAAAACCCAGAGACCTACCAACCTGTTTGCCTCCTGTTACTGGATATTATCTGTTCATTGAGTATGTTTTTCATAGCATATTCCATGTTATTTGCTCCAGGAAGGCTACGGCTATACAAAAAAGACCACATAACTTCTATCAAGCTGACATCTTCCATGAGTACAACTACTATCTCTGAATTTGCACAACTGTTTTTTCTGATATAAAGGGATAGTAACTCCCTCTCTTTGCTACGCTGGGATACCTCCATACCCTTTGTTGGTTTTTCTTTTTCATGACTTCCAGAGATCTATAAATAGTTCCCTTATAAACCACTACTGTTTTATCCCACTTGTGAGGAATCTGAACTCGCTGCTCCTGATCTCCTGGTTTCCCCACAATTCACTAAGAAGTTATTAGTTAGGTGTCCCTGGATGATGGCCTATGGAAATGATGAATTGTCAAATGTCATTTAAGACTGTATTATGGCACAAATATTGAATATCACCTATTCTTAAAGCAGGAACGTAAAGGCTTAATTCCTGGTGATCAGTACTTGCTAGAAAAGACAAGTTTTTAAAAAAGGAAAAAAAAAAAACAAGTTTACAGGCACATAACTCCTTTCCAACACCAGGCATTTATCACATTATCCAAAAACAGAGACGGTACCTTAAAAAGCAGCTATAATTGTACCACCCAATTAATATCCTTACAATCTACTGTTATTTTCCAATATGTATCAGACTGCTACACAGGTCAAACCAGGAAAATTAATGGGTAAATTATAAATATCTCTATAGCTGCACTATTCAAATATTGATTATTAATCTCCATGATTCTCAAAGGGTTGCTCTTTTAGTAAATAGAAAGATTTATAACTGTTTCCACTTGGCTCCTCTTGAAAATGTTGAAATACTTTTAGAGTCTAAGACTTATCAATTTAAAATTTGTAATCGGGAAAAAATAAAATAGCCAGGTTTTGGTATGAAGCCTGTTAACAATTATGGTTAAGTTTAGCTGCATATACTAGCAACAATAAAATAAAAACTTGGGTATGGCGGGCGCCTGGGTGGCTCAGTCGTTAAACGTCTGCCTTCGGCTCAGGGCATGATCCCGGCGTTCCGGGATCGAGTCCCACATCGGGCTCCTCCGCTGGGAGCCTGCTTCTTCCTCTCCCACTCCCCCTGCTTGTGTTCCCTCTCTCGCTGGCTGTCTCTATCTCTGTCATATAAATAAAAACCTTTAAAAAAAAAAAAAAACTTAGGTATGGCTCAGTGTTTGAGTGAATGGCTCTTGGTTTCTGCTCAGGTCCTGATCTCATGGGTGGTGGAACTGGCCCCAAGTCAGCGCCGTGCTCAGTGGGGGTCTGCTTAAGGATTCTCTCCCTCTTTCTCTCCCCCCACTCACACACTTACTTACATGCTCTCTAATAAATACATCTTTAAAAAATAATAAAAACTTAAATTATTTAAACAAGATGAAAATTTCATTTTACTTTTTCCTTTCTTTCGTAAATTCAGAAAGTAGACCATCAGTTGAGAGTTTAACTGTTCCATATTCATCATGGACCCAACATGTTTCTCCTCTAGCATTCCTGTACTTGCCTTCCTTCCTTCCTCGATTTGCTACAGGCCACAGAATTGCTAGAAAACACCACTGAGGTGGCACACCTCACACTGAATTTTTATGGTTAATCTCACACTCTGACAGACATAAATCTTACTGAATTATGTTCTATTCTAACTAACTCCAAGCTACTTTACAATGATTTTCTATAACGAAGTTTGCTACCTAATGTGCTTTAATAAAGCATTTTATGCTTAAACAAGACAAACTGGGTTTTTTGATTTACCTCTGGAAATTCTACCATTACACAGAACACCAAAACCTAGCAAAGATTTTGGCAAATAAAATTTTAAAATCAATTTCCATTATGACTACAGATACAAATATCTAAAAGAAAAAATTATTATGTTAACAGAATCATTAGGTTATATTACATTACATTAACAGAATACCATGCATGGCTGGGGCACCTGGGTGGCTCAGTCAGTTAAGCATCTGCCTTTGGCTCAGGTCATGATCCCAGAAGTATGCAATCAAGCCCTGCATTGGGTTCCCTGCTCATCCCAAAGCCTGCCTCTCCCTCTCCCTCTGCCTGCTGTTTCCCTGCTTATGCACACACTTTCTCTCTCTCTGTCAAACAAATAAATAAAACTAAAAAAAAATACTATGCATGATTCAAAATTCAGGGACTATAAGAAGGTTCAATAATGGAAAATATATTTTACAATTCATATTAAAAGAATCATATAAAGGATTATTAAAAAGGATAGCAAAATCAATAAAATTGAAAATAGGAAATCAACGTAGAAAATCACTGAAACCAAAAGATAGTTCTTTGAAAGGGCCAATAAAATGGATAAGCCTCTGGTCAGGTTAACTAAGAAAAAAAAAAGTGAGCACACAAATTTCTAATATTAAAAATGAAAGAGGACACCACTACAGATCTGATAGATTAAAAGAATAATAAAGAATACTGTAAACAATTCTATGCCTACATAGTTGGTAACCTACATCAAATGCAACAATTCTTTGAAAAACATAATTGGCAACAGCACATAAGAAGAAATACACTTGAATAGGCTTGAATAGACTAAGAACATTGAATCAATAACTAATAACCTTCCAAAATAGAAAACATCATGCCCAGCTAGTTTTACTGGTGAAATCTATCAAAAACTTAAGGAAGAAATTATACTTACCCTCTATATAATCTCTTTCAGAAAGGAGACAGAGAGAATACTTCCTAACTCATTCTCATGTAGGCCAGCATTGCCCTAATACTAAAACTAGAAAAACATACTATATAAAAACCATAGACCCATATTTCTCATGAACACAGATGTAAAACCTTCAACAAAATATTAACAAATCAAATCCAATCGTGGAAAAACTGCATTACAGAGCACAATCAAGTGGGATTTATCCAAAGTATGCAAGACTGGCTCAACATTCTAAAATAATTAATCTATCATATCAACAAAATAATGAAGAAAAATCACATGATCATACTAATAGAAGCAGAAAAGAATGTGACAAAATATAATATCCATTCATGATCAAAACTCTCAGCAAACTAGGAATAGAGAACTTCCTCAACTTAATGAAGAACATACACAAAAAAATTACAGTTTACATTATACTTAATGGTGAAAAACTCAAGGCTTTCCCACCAGGATCAGGAACAAGGTTATCACCTTTCACCACTCTTTTTAAACAATGCAGTTAAATTCCTAGCTAAAGTTATGACATATTAAAGATACACAAACTGAGAAGAAAAAAAAAACTGTCTTTGTTTGCAGATGACATTATCATCTATGTAGAGAACTCAAAAGAGGGCGGGGGAACTAAAACTAATAATATAGCAAGGTAAAAGAACAAAAGGTTAATATACTAAAGTTATTCACCTTCCTCTATACCAACAACAAGTGGAATTTGAAGGCACAATACATTTTACATTATTATGTCAAAAAATGAAATGCTTAGGTATATAAATCTAACAAAATACGTACAAAACCTATAAAAGGAAAACTACATGACTATTTTGAATGAAATCAAAGAAGAACTAAATAAATGGAGAGATAATCCATGTTCATGGATAGGAAAACAATATTGTCAAGGTATCAGTTCTTCCAACTTGTTCTATGAATCCAATGCAGTCCCAATCAAAATCTAAGCAAATTATTTTGTTGATATCAACAAACTGATTCTCAAGTTTGTATACAGAGGCATAAGATCCAGAATAGTCAACACAATATTAAAGGAGAACAAAGTTAAAGAACTGATACTACCCAACTTCAAGACTTACTATTAATACAGTAATCAAGACAGTGTAGTATTAGTGAAAGAATAGACAAAAAGATCAGTGGAACAAAACAGCACAGAAACACACTTCCATAAATATAGTTAACTGATCTGTGATAAAGAAGCAGAGGCAATACAATGAGAAAAAAAAAGGATGGATTTTCAACAAATGGATAGTCTTTTTAAAAACTGCATATCCATATGCAGAAAAAAGTAAAACTATAAAATTCTTAAAAGATAACATAAGAAAAGTCAATATAACCATGGGTTTGGTGATGATTTTTCAGATGTAACACAAAGGAACAATACATGACAAAAGAACTGATTAAGAGGCACTTTATTAGAATTAAAATGAAACACTTCAGCTCTGCCAAAGATACTTTTGTAGGGTAGTTTTTTTTTTTTTTAAACCACTGACTAAGAGAAAATATTTGCAAAACAACATGTATGATAAAAGACTGTCACTCAAAATATTCAAGGAATTCTTGAAATTCAGTAATAGAATATGAACAACACAACTCAAAAATGGGCCAAAGACCTTAACAGACATTTATTTCATCAAAGAAGACATAAAGATGGCAAAAATGTGTATGAAAAGATGCCCCACAATATAGGTCATCAGGGAAATGGAAATTAAAACAATGAGATACCACTATAAACCTATTAGAGTGGCCAATCCAGAACACTGACAACACCAAATACTGGCAATGATGCACGCAACAGGAAATCACATTATTCTGTGTTGGGAAAATAGTGCAGCCACTTTGGAAGACAGTCTGGAAGTTTCTTATAAAACTAAATACATTCTTACAATAGGATTCACCAACCACACTCTTTGGTATTCACCCAAATTAACTACAAAAATTATTTCCATTCAGAATCTTCCCCATGGATCTTTATAGCAGCTTTATTCATAATTTCATTAGGATACAAATATTATAATATTCATTACAGGATCACTGAAGAAGAAAAAGCAAAAGGTGCAGAGAGCTTATTTGAAGAAATAATGCTGAAAAAGTTCTCAAATCTGTGTAAAGAAGTAATTCAAGAAGCTCAATGTAATCCATCTAGATTTAACTCAAAGAGATCCACATAAAGATGCATTATAACCAATCTGCCAAAAGTCAAAAACGAAGAAAGAATCTTGAAAGTAGCAAGAGAAAAACAACTTGTCATATATAAGAGGCATTGCATAGATTATTAGTAGATTTCTCAGCAGAAATCTTTTAGGCCAAAAGGGAGAGTGATGTATTCAAAGTACTCAGAGGGAAAAACAAAACAAAACAAATAAACAAAAACTGTCAACCAAAAAATACTAAATGTAAAAGGAGAAATTAAGATTCCCAGATAAACAAAAACTGAGAAAGTTCATTACCATTAGACCTATTCTATAAGAAATGCTAACAGGAGTCCTTCAGGTTGAAATGAAAAGACATTAAATAAGAATATGAAGCCATACAAAAATATAAATTTCTCAATTAAAGGTAAAAAAAAATAAGTAACCTCTATTATTGTAATATTGGTCACTTCTAACTTTTGTATATAATTTAAGTTACAATAACACTAAAAACATAAATTTGTGTTAATGATTTTACAATCTTTAAAATCTTTTAAACATTGATGAAATTTGTGATATCAAAACCACATGTGGAGGGATGAAGCTGTAAAAGAGTAGGGTTTTGTAGTTGACTGCACATAAGTTGTTATCAGTTTAAAATAGAATGCAAATAACTTTAAGATATTTTATGTAAATTCAACGGTAACCAGAAAGTATCTATAGAATATATGGAAAAAATGAAAAGGGAATCAAAGCATGTCACTACAAAAACTAATAAAAAATAAAGGAAGGCAGTAAGAGAAAATGGAAGACAAAGAAGCTACAAGATATATAGAAAACAATTAACAAATTGGCAATAGTAAATCTTCTATAAACAATTAGTTTAAATATAAATGGATAAAACTCCCCAATCAAAACAAATACACTGGCTAAATGGATCAAAAAAAAATCTAACTACATGCCATTTATAAGAAACTCACTTTAGAAATGAGAACACATAAAGGCTGAAAGCGAAATTATAGAAAATGATATTCCATACAAATGGTAACCCACAGAGGGCAGGAGTCACAAGAATATCAAACAACCTAGATTTTAAGTCAAAACCTTACAAAAGACAGGAAAGAAAGTTACATAATGATTAAAATGTCAATTCAACAAAATAACAATTATAAATATTTATGTGCCAAGTATCAAAGCCCTTACAATATGAAGCAAACTTTGACATAATTAAAGAAATGGAAAGCAACAGAACAGCAGGAGACTTGAATACCTCACTTTCAACAATGAATACAACAATAGAGAAAAAGAAATACAGGGCTTCAATGATACAGACCAACTGAATCTAACAGATATATATACAGAACACTCCACCCAACAACAGCAGAATACACATTCTTCTCAAGGACACATGGAATATTTTCCAGTACAGACCTCATGTTAGGCCACAGAATAAGTCTCAATGAATTTTAGGAGATTGAAATACTACAAATTACCATTTCTGGATACTAGAAATCAGTAGAAAGAAAACAGGAAAATCCACAAATATATGGGAACAACACATTTTTAAACAATGCATTCTTAAATGGGTTAAAGAAGTCACACGAGAAAGCAGAAAGTATCTTGAGACACATGAAAACAAAAACACAGTATACCAAAACTTAGAGACTGCATGCAGCACAAGCAGGGATAAGAGGGAAGCTTAGGGCTGTAAGTAAAAATTTAATAAAGAAAAAAGATCTCAAACCAACAACCAAATTTACCTGCAAAAAGTTAGAAAGGGCAGGAAAAAAAGCAACTAAACTCAAATCTATCAGAGCCCAAATAATAAAGATCAGAGCAGAGATAAATAAAACACAAAACGAAAAACAACAGCAAAACATCAATGAAACTACAAGGTGGATTTTTAAAAAGATCAACAAAATTGACAAGCCCTAGATTAAGGAAGAAACAGAGAGACTTAAATAACTAAATTCAGAAATAAAAGAGGGAGCATTACAACCACTAAACACAAAAACAGAAAAGATTAAAACAGAATACTGTGAACAATTGCATGCAAACTGGATAACCTAAAATAGATAAATTCCTAGAAACACACAATCAACCAAGTGGAATCATGAATAGAAAATCTTAGCAGAATAATAACTAGGTAGGAGAATGAATCAATAATCAAAAACCTCTCAACAAAGGAAAACCCAGGACTACAGATGGTTTCATTGCAGAATTCTACCAAACATTTCAACACCAACCATTCTCAAGCACTTCCAAAAAACTGAAGATGAGGGAATGTTTTACACTTATTCTATTAGGCCTGTAATACCCTGACACCAAAGCCAAAGATACTACCAAAAAAAAAAAAAAAAAAAGCACAGACTGATAGTCCTGATAAATACTGATCTAAAAATCTGCAACAAAATATTAGCAAACTGAATTCAGCAGCATATTAAAAGGATTATACATCATGACCAAAAGGAATTTATACCTAAAATGCAAGGATGTTTTAATATATAAAAAATATTCAAAGTAATACAATATATTAATAGAATAGAGGCTGAAACTACATGATTATCTCAACTGATGCAGAAAAAGCATTTGACAACATTCAACACCCTTTAATGATAAAAACACTAAACAAACAAGGAATATAAGGAAACTATTTCCTCATAATAAAGATCATATATGTAAAGCCCACAATTAACATCATATTCAATGGTAAAAGACTGAAAACTTTTCAAGATGAGAAACAAAACAAGTAGCCCACTCTCAACACATTCAGTATAGTATTGTTTATAGTCCTATCTAAAATAATCAGGCAAGACCTAGAAATGAAATTGGAACCCTTTCTAAGTAGAAAGGAAACACTAAAATTATTTAGTGGTAGATAACATGATTTTATACATAGAAAACCCTAAAGACACACCAAAAAAATAATTTTAGAATAAACAAATTCAGCAAAGTTGTAGGATACAAAATCAATACACAAGTCTGTTATATTTCTATAAACTAACAATAAATAACCAAAAAAGGAATTTAATAAAACAATTCCATTTATGGTAACATAAAATAAAATAAAATAAAATAAAATAAAATAAAATAAAATAAAATAAAATAAAATAAAATAACTTAGTAATAAACCTAACCAAGGAGGAAGACTTTTACACTGAAAACTACAAAAAACATTACTAGAAGAAATCAGAGGGAAAAATAAATGGAAAGGTATCCCATGTTCACAGACTAGATGACCTTCTATTGTATTTTCAGTACTACCTAAAGCAATTGCAACATTCAACACAATCCCTACCAAAATCCCAGAGGCATTTTTTTGTTTAAAAAAAAAAAAGAAAGAAAGAAAGAAAAATCACACTAAAATTCATGTGGAATCTCATGGGATTCTCAAAGAGCCGAAACAATTTTGAGAAAGAAAAACAAACCTGAAGCCCTCAAACTTTCTGATTTCAAAACGTATTACAAAGTATAGTTATCAAAATAGTGTGGTACTTCCATAAATAAAAACATACAGACCAGGGGGGTAGACCAGAGAGCCCAGAAATAAACCCTCTAATATATGGTCATATGATCTTCAACAAGGATGCCAAAGACACTGGAAGACAGTGTCTTCAACAAATTTACTTAGGAAAACAAATATCCACATGTAGAAGAACAATGTTGGATCCTTACCTTATACCCTATGCAAAAGTTAACTCAAAATGGATTAAAGACCTGTATATAAACCTAAAAACTATAAAATTTCTAGAAGAAATCTTCAGGGAAAACTTCATAACATTGGATGTGAACTGATTTCTTGGGTATGAAACCAAAAATATAGGAAACAAAAACAAAAATAGACAATTAGAACTACATAAAACTTAAAAACTCTGTGCATAAGAAAAAAAAATCAATGGAGTGAAAAAGCCATCTATGAAAAAAGAGAGAAAATATTTGTAAATAATATATCAGATAAAGGGTTTATACCTATAATATAAAGAACTCCTAAAGGTCAATAACAAAAACACGGAGCTCATTACAAAACAGGGAAAGGACTTAAATAGACATTTCCCCAAGAAGATATACAAACGACCAACAGCATATTAAAAGATGCTCAACATCACGAATCATTAGACAAATGCAAATCAAAATTACAATACAATATCACCTCACACTCAGTAAGATGGCCACTATAAAAAAAAAATAATAAGTGTTAACAAGGATCTAGAGAATTTGGAATCTTCATGCACTGTCAGTGGGACTGTAAAATGGTGCATCCACTATGGAAAACAATATGGTATTTCCTCAAAAAAAATAAAAATAGAACTACCATATGATACAGCAATCGCACTTCTGAGTACATACTGGAGGCTGGGTCTCAAAGTGGTATTTTCACACTCACAGCAGAACTATCCATAATAGCCAAGCAACCCAAATGCCCATCAATGAATAAGTGCGTTAAAAAAAGTGATATATACACAGTGGAATATTATTCAGCCTTACAAGAAAAGAAATCCTGTCACATTCTTCAACCTGCATGGATCTTGAGGGCATTACACTAAGTGAAATAAACCACTCACAAAAAGAAATAATGCATGATCCCTCTTATATGAGGTTTCTAAGGTAGTCAAATTCAAGGAAATGAAAAGTAAAATGGTAGTTACCAAGGACTGGATAATGGGGGAAATGGGAGTTGTTGCTTAAAAGATAAGAGACTTTCAGTTTTGCAGGATAAAAAGTTCTGGAGATCAGCTTCACAACAATATACAAATAAAAAAAGCACTACTAACGTGTACATTTGAAAATGGTTAAAATGATGCATTTTGTTATGTGTTTTTTACCATGACACAAAAAGCAGTGAAAACAAATTATAGCAATTTATAAATTAATCAACAATTTTCACAGTAAAAAAGAAAATTAGCCATATTCATTGAGACTTTTAATATATCAGAATTGAGAATTTAAATGAAAACAAAATGAGGCATTCTTGACACATGCATATGTACATGCTAATAAATATGAGAAAACATGCTGAAAATTGAAAGTAGATTTTTTTCTGGTACTTTTTCAGTCTGTAATTTCTACAAACTCCTCCACACAGTAATATTTCCTACCATATATATTCATAGAATGGTATGATTTTCAAAACACAGTTGCAAAATTATATGTGAAATGTATTTTTATCCTCACTACATCCTGTAAATTAGGCTGCCTTGTTATTAATATCCTCTTGCTAACACAGATATTAAGTGACAGTGCTGGGACTACATTCTATGAATCTTGATTCCTAGAATAACAGGAAGCATATTGCTATATTTCTCATGTTTAAAGAAAATCTGAACATACCTTAAAAAAAAAAAAACAGTGGGCTGTCAACTGATCTGAATCAATATATAGAATATTCACTGCTCAGTGAGTAGTTTTCAGGTATTTGAGAATTTTATAATGGATTCAAAAGCATTTCATTAGATAGGATTTCATCTAAATTATTCAATCTATTTATGTTTACTAACATTCTATAATTATATTCTACACTTTTGGAGTTGTTCTTTACAAAATCACTAAGGATTTTTTTATCACTCCAACCTTAAATTTTAAAGTCAATTCCATTTGGTCTGCAATTCAATTTGTCCATGAATTTTGATGTATAATAGCATTTGGCTAAAAGCCTTTGATGCATATGTTAAGCAGGATTTCTCTAAAATACTCAGTTATGTAAAAAAAAAATTAACAAAATACTCATAGTTACTTCCTAAAATAGAAAACACTCAACACCCAATGCTAAAACTAAAAGGCAGCAGAGTATCAGAATTTGGGCATAATATACACTAGTCCTAAGGCTTACAGAAAATAGATTGAAGAAACCATACCAAGAATTTAAGTATCCATGACCTCAAAAAATGAAACTTGTCTGAGAAAAGAAACATGATCATTTGTTTCTTTTCTCACCATATATTCCCATACTTAGAATCCATTTTTTCTATCAACCACAAAAAGAGACAGTGATCCCCTATTTTGGCATAGATATATTAAAAATAATGACTACTGTTATGTAACTATTATTTATTTTTGTGAACAGGAAACACATGCACATAGTGTACAATTCATGCATGCAGTAAAAATCTCCCTCTTTCCCATAACTTAACCATCCAATTCCCCTCCCCAGAAGCAACTACATTCTAAAGAATGTCTTTTTTTTTTTTAAGATTTTATTTATTTATTTGACAGAGAGAGAGACAGCCAGCGAGAAAGGGAACACAAGCAGGGGGAGTGGGAGAGGAAGAAGCAGGCTCCCAGCAGAGCAGGGAGCCCGATGCAGGGCTTGATCCCAGGACCCCAGGATCACTCCTGGGCTGAAGGCAGATGCTTAACGACTGAGCCACCCAGGCGCCCCTACAAAGAATGTCTTTGCATAACAAACAGCTTAAATGTTATTTTTATAAGAAATATATTCAATAGACCTTAGTAATTTTTAGATCTCTTTTCTACACACACTGAGTACAACATTTTCCAGGAGCCTTCAAATTGTGGCTAAGGGAAGGAAGTCACCCTCAAACCTGACTTCTGAGTTACTCCGCAAAAAAAAGAAATTTATTCATGGATTCACAAAATTTATGGCCCCAGCTCTTTGCCAAAGTGCTCTACTTTCTCATCCTCTCCAGCAGGACTATTCTAGATACTTCTACCTCTATAATGTCAGAGACCAAAAGGTCTGCAGGAGAACAGATTGCTGGCCTGGACTGCTGGCGGTTAACCTTTCAGTTTCTGTTGTTTGTATTTGTCAGTAATTTCAGTTGAAAAGCAAAGTTACAAAAGTAGTACAAAAACTGTTTTATCTCAATGATTTGAGAGTAGACTGTAGACATAGCTTCACAATGATTGTTGCAGTAACTTTCAGACATGATGATTACCAATTAATGACTAGAGCTTTATTTCAACAGATCAGGATATTCTCCTATATATCTAATGCACCGCCATCAAAATCAGGAAGTTAGTACTAACATAGTACTACCATCTCACCCTTGGATTCAAGTTCCATCAAATGCCCCAATAATGAAATGAGCCAATTCAAGATCAAGCATTGCTTTTAGTTATGAGTTTCATTAGTGTCATTTAGTTCAGGACGGTTCCTCAGAATTTTGAAGATTACAAGACTAGCAGAATGTCCCTCAACTTGAGTTTGTCTGTTATTTCCTCAGGATTACATTCTAGATTCATTTTATGCATTTTTGGCAGAAATAATGTAGTGTTCTTATGGCAACCCACTAGGCTGCACCTAGTTTCCATTTTTTCCATCAAGGGTGGTGTTAATCTTGATCAACAGATTCAAGTGGACTCAGCCAGGTTTCAGCTCCATGAAGTTATGCTTCACCAAAGTAAATCAGGGTCTAGTAGGAGTTATATACAGGTTTTTTTAGCCTATCACTTCTAAAAGCAGTCAAGGACTATCAAGCCTTATTTTTTCTAAAATGTGTTTCCTTTGAGTTGTGCCCAATCCTAAAGTAAAATGAATAGATTCATTTACTCAATAAAAAATTAAGTGCTTTATATATGTCAAGCACTGTCCTAAGAATTAGTCTTTTTGTATGTGTTACAAAGAAATAAAGGATGAGCCTGTGTCTATACGGGAAGAGCAGACATACATCTCACCTGTCTCTTGGCTCAAGAGTGTAGTGTAGCTTCATAAAAGTAAGAGATAACACTAATCTTCTCAGGGGATTGA
This sequence comes from Ursus americanus, assembly GCF_024610735.1. Classification (NCBI taxonomy): domain Eukaryota; kingdom Metazoa; phylum Chordata; class Mammalia; order Carnivora; family Ursidae; genus Ursus; species Ursus americanus. The sequence goes on from NC_142136.1 coordinate 39,797,559, forward strand.
GATCAAGGAGGCAAGGAAAATCATGGAAGGCTTGGTCAGCAAGACAAGAGAAAGCATGGATACTTGTTATCTTAGAAATCAGAATATAAGCACTAGGGTACTTTGCTGACATAGTCCACTGGAAGGAGCCTTTACCCCTGTAGTTTTGCCTTTTTTTAGGTCAAGTGCAAAAAGTGGTAGAGTCACAACCTGCACTGCAGCTACCTCCAGGCTAAATTGTTTGAATTTAAGGTGACTGCCGTTGAAAAGTAATACTTGGGAGATCTGGGTATCTAGAAGCCTGGAGATTTGGGTGTCCTGGGATATTCCAACTCCTCTGGTTAAGGCAGGGTTGTAAGATTTAGCATATAAAAACAAAGGAAGCCCAGTTAAATTTGAATTTCAGATTAATGACAAGTATTTTAGTTAAGTATGCATTGTACAATATTAGGGGCATACCTATACTAAAATATATTTGCTGCTTTTTCTGAAATTCAATTTTAACAGAGCATCCTATGTTTTATCTGACAACCACAGTATATCCATACTATAGAGAAAGACACTGGGGCAGCAGGTGCAACCCCACTCCTGCTAAGAGAAAGGGGAGTCTCAATCCCTGTTATCTCATTGTCCAGGCAAAGTGGAAAAAAAAAAAAAACACATCTTGGGTTACTTATGGACAGTTTTCCTTACTGTACCACAGGAACTAATAACCTAATATGCTAACACATTTGTCCCTCTCAAAAATGTACATGATACATATGGTTTCATATGTTTCTATCTTCTTCTTATTTATTATCAGTCTCTTTCCACAGAATTACTTGTGTAAGAAACATAGACATATTTTCATATAACTCACTGTAATTTTTCTGGCTTCTGTTTTTACTTAAATAATTCTACCAACACTGAAGAATAAATGGCATGAACAAATCCCTCCCCTCTTCTCAGGGTGATGGGTGTGTGTATTCCACAGCTGTGGTATACAAGTATATAATGGTGAATATGGCTGACACATTTTTACCTGCCAGGCACACGTTCTCTCCTCCTCCCCCAAATCCCCTTTACCTCACCTTCTTGCCAATAGAATTCACAAATTTTTGCTGACACTTCAGATAGATATAAATACAATTGGAAATTTGTATTTATCTAAATACAATCTAAAATACAAATGGAAATTTGTATAATCTAAAATACAAATGGAAAAACTGCATTAGGTATCCTAAGCAAGTTTCTCTCTTACAAATAAAAATAAATTTTCAAGAGTGCCCTTATTTTCTTTGGAGGCAGTTTAGTAAGTATGATGCCAAGATCTATGGGAGCTGTCCAATGATCCTTGAGGAAAAAACAGAACTAAAGCCAACACCTGAGGTTGACCGAGAAGAGTATGAAAAACCCAGGGCCTTGATAACATCGGTGTGCTGCTAAACTCATCAGACCTCAAGGGTTCTTGTTATGTTAAAGAATCTCCTTATTGTTTAAGTCCTTGTCCGTTGGGTTGTTTGTTACTGGCTGGTGAAAGAGTGCCATCTGGTTCTCATCATCATCTGTACATGATGGTATTTACCAATACATTCATCATCCTGTCATGTTTTTAGTTGTCACTGCATATGGGTTGACACTGAATCATCCCTCATTTCAATTCTCAAGTCCCACTGAAGGAAATCATTCTTATGTGTCTACACAGAAAACTCTAGAGGGTTGTATAAGATCATCTACTTAGGTTCTTCATATAGCCATCCATTTTTCCTGGGTCCCTAATGCCTCCTTCTTCCCCTACATCTACCTGAAAAACAAAATATATGCTTTCTTGCTATTAGACTGTGTAAACTTCCTGGTGTATTTTTAATCTCTCTTGGACCTGAATTATGGGACAGGAAAACAAAGACTTTTTCAAAGAAAATTGCTTCCATCTGCTTACTACCATTTACATGCCCCTCTCCTTCTAACTTTAATTTGGGCATTATTTTTCCCAGTCTGAAAGAACACTGAACTCTGCTTCTTTCTGTAGCTCTCCAAAAGCCCACTGCTTATGTCCTGGGTTCTTCCTACTCTGCTCAAGGACTAATCATATAAAATTCAAAATAAAGAACAAACTGCTTTAGGCTAACATATCCTTTCCTCGAACAGTGAGCATAGAACAGTTTATGTTCCACTGAAATGGATGAGGGACAAAGAGATCAGAACGTATCAGAAAGTTTTATTAATATTTCAAACTTACATACCCACCACCCACATGTTTCTGTTTATATAGAGTCATTGTCAACAATCTCCTTTGTTGTCTTTATTAAGTCCTAAATGTATGTGTCAGGGGACGGAAGGACACTTCCGGTATATTTCTGAGAATATTTTAGAAATAGGAAGATATTCCTACCTATTGTCTAGCATTAAGCAAAACTGGTTATATATTCAATGATATTCAATATTGCTTTAAGGCTTCTTCTGTTTAGCTATCTTTCAGGCTAAATACATTATATTCTACTGAAAAGACTAATTCTAGATGCATTTTATAAGGAACTTGTTACAGAGGGTCTTCTGAGACCTGTCCCCAATATCTGATAATGGATGGCTAGAATTAAGAGAAATGTAATTCCTAAGTTTTATTAGTTAGAGGCAAAGTTCACTGGGGAAAAGGTCATCTTTTGGGAGAAGTGGGAGTGTGGGAATTGTTTAAATGGGCCTTTGATGATATAAATGAGAAATAAGATTCTTTTAATGAAAATAAGGATCTGAAACAATACCAAATTGCTCTGTATATTAATGTCTAGAATAGTTTTCCTCTGGGCAAAATTTCCTCCTTCCAAGAGGATTATTATGATGTTGAAGTCTGTTTTATAGAATTACACAAGGGATAGAAGGTTCTTTTTTCTTTTTTTTTTCCCCTCACCTTACAGTAAAGGAGTTGAGAGGCTGGGCTCCAAATAGGGAGGAAGTGATTAAGGAATCTCAGGCAAAAAAAAAAAAAAAAAAAAAACCACTAACTCCTATTAACTAAACAGCAGTCAAGAGTCTAAGAAAAAGAAAAGTCAATAGAAAATCTTGTGCAGCTGATGGATTCTAAGACACACATTCAGTTTTATGTTTTTGTTGTTCTTAAAAATTCCTGCATTGCATTGTTTCATGCTCTTCAACTTCTCAATAACAATAGCAAATATTCCAGCTGGACTTTAAGACTGGTCTTATCTGTGTCAGGTGTTGGGGTTGAGGGGTGTATGGATAAGGAATGTATCTTTATTTTGAGGGCAATGTCCAGAACACTTACTGAATAATACGCAGTGACCTGCGAGGAACAGAACAGCTTTCTATTGTTGCTGCCAGCTAAACTTTTAAGTGAAAAATACTCAGGATTTATAAAGCATGTAAGAATTCCTTGGGGAAGGTCACCCACAAAAGACTATTTGCAGTGCTATCACATATAAATAAGGACTTCTATCTCACTTAGTGCTGCAGCAAATACTGTAGATGGCTTAGCTGCCATCCATTTCCTTTCTACTTTTTCAACAGAACTCTGATTTGATCAGGGAACCCACTGACTTCCTGTATCTATGGGTTCCACACAAGAAGAATAGTGATCCTAATCCTCTCTAGTACACCTCAGAAATAGGTAGCAACTGTATCACAAAGGCATCCACCAATCAGAGTGGAGAGCTACTTCAACACAGGAGAGGAATTCTGAAGCTCCTTGCCACAAGGGACTGATGGCTGGAGGTCTGAAGAACTGCCTATTAGAAGCTGCTGAGAATAAGGTTGTAGAAGTACTGGATGGGCTTTAATCAGCAGCTGTTTGGCAAGTAATCCGCAAGTGTTTCAATATTTTTTAAGTGGAAAGGCCACACTGGTGCAAACCACATAATTACCAGCCTTGTTCAATTCCCCTTGCCAAGGAACAGTTGCAGTTGTTAGAGCCGTAGCTTGTGACATGTGAAGGGAAATTTGTTTAGTGACTTAGAAAAATTTAGCGATGAGAAAAAAAGTACATAATACCCACTTAACAAAGTTTCCATGCCCCTATCACCTGCAACCACCATTCTATTCTCTGCTTCAATGGATTTGACTATTTTAGGTACCTCATACAAATGGAATCATGAATGGTCCTTCTGTGACTGACCTATATCACTGGTATAAAGTTACAGCTATATACAAGGTAAGTTCTAGAGATCTTCTATACAACATAATATCTATAGTTAATAGTATGTACTGTCACTTAACTACTGAAGAGGGTAGATTCCATGCTAAGCGTTCTTACCACCACCACCACCACCACCACCACCACCACCACCACCAGAAGAAGAAGAAGAAGAAGAAGAAGAAGAAGAAGAAGAAAGAAAGAAAAAGAAAAGAAAAGAAAAGAAAAGAAAAGAAAGAAAGAAAGAAAGAAAGAAAGAAAGAAAGAAAGAAAGAAAGAAAGAGACAAAGAAGAAAGAAGAAATGGAAGAAAAGAAAGAAAAGAAGAAACAAGATGATACAAGAAATCTTTTGGAGATGCTGAATGTTTCTACCTTGATTGTGGTGATGGTGTCACAGGTGTACGCATATGTTCAAACTCATCAAAATATGCACATTAAATATGTGCAAGGTTTTTGTATATTAAGTATACCTCAAGAAGACTGGGGAAAAAAAAGAAACTTCACAACACACACATATACACACACAGAATAAACACACACATATAAATATGGTAGACATTGTTCTGTTTTCTTGTACTGCCACAAACTGTGACAGCCACTTTGTGACTATTAGGAGAAACAGCCAATAACAAAATTGATACCCTGAGAATTTGGATTCCTAATGATGTAAACTGGGATGTGGAATTAAGTAAATCTGTAGGTACTTGCCCTATCTTATGAATGAATGTTATGTAATATTATGTGTTTGTATTTTTCTTTTTTTATCAAAGCCACTTTAAAAAGTTATAAGTATATATAAATTTATATGTATATATAAATTTATGTATATATTCCTACTTCTATGTATATATTCCTCCTCATTAATATAGTTGAAAATCTTGGGAAAGGATAAAAGAAGGTTGGAAAACTTGGAGATGTAGTGCTAGTGTATGGATGAGTCGAGTGAGGCTTAGAGAATTTGTGAAACTGGTTAAAGTTATAATTAGAAGAACATACCTCAGCTGCTTCAAGAGTCTACAAAATCATTAACATAATAGCAATTTTATTAACAATGGCCAAGTATCACTATATTATAAATAAAAATAAGTACTTGACCTCTATCCTGTAATGTATGAGTGAAAAGTTGTGTGATGACTATATTTCATTTTAGTCTGTCAATTCATAACTTAAGTTTTATACCTAATACTTTAGATTACAATCACTCATAAATTTTTATATATAAACAGAATAATCAATTACAGATACTATATGCAGTTACAATCAATTCACTAACAAAAACATGTAGACATGTTTCTGAAAAATAATAAAAATCATTCAAATAATACTTTAATAGAATAAATCACATAAAATATTCTGAGCAAATAATCTCAACTGCCTGTTATTTACTTGATCTGAGGAAAATATTTTTTCTTATTGATTACAGAATATCACATATACTCTTCTTTTTTAAAAACACATTCTTAATCTATTGTTTAAATTTTAATTTTTTAAAACTTTATTAAATTTTAACAGTATTTAATTTTTAAAAGGACAAACAAAACGGCTTGTTATCCAGCTCCCTATTAATCAAAACAATACACACCAAAAACCAGTATGCTAAAACAAGGAGAATAAAATAAATAAATATATGCTACATAATGCAATTATATGTGTAAGAATTCAGAATGATATTCATCAACAATACAAATTACAGAATCTTTAATTTAGGCACTGTTTAAGAACATACATAATTATTATCAAATAAATTCAATTACAGATGTTTATGCATAAATGATACTAAACACCTTACAAATACATATTTACATGTGTAAAATGCTATAGATCAATGACTGTAACTTGTTTTCTCTTCCAATCTTCTCCTATCAATTTTATTAAATTACAACGAATGTTCCTGACCTCAGAGCAAAGAAAAATTTGAAGTGATAAACATTTAGTAGTTATATGCATCCTTCCCTCTTCCAAGTGTACCTCCTCTCATAGAAAAGCATTGAAACATGGGCCTGATGATAGTGGATGTTTTGTGGGTCAGCTAAGCCTCTGGTTTTTATTATTTCTGTTATGTAATACTAGGTCTTTATTTTTTTTCTTCTGATTAAAGCTGCTTTGAGTTTTTCCCTTTTATTTGCTGCCTAGAATTTCGTAGTAGCTGTTCGATCTTCTGTCCTTGAGAACATATACAGAATAAGAAATAGCACTGCAAAGTAATATTGAAATTCCCAGAAATCATCCTTTACCAAAATGCTTGTAGAACCTTTGGACCACCCTTTACACAGTGCTGGTTCCTGTCTTCTGAGTATTACTTTTGATTCAGTTGTGTTCCTAATTTACATCTGCAAACATCACATGGATTGATATGTGATCTGTTCATATTGAAGTTCAATCTATCATTAGGCCATACTTCACATTCTGTCCAGTTCAGATACTTGCTTCCATAAATGTCCGTTTCACTGTGGTCTGGCTCAAAAACCTGGTGTTATTACTTCCTCTATTTCTTTCATATCACAAGTCCAAAACATAAGCAAAAAGAGTCAACAGACTCTTATCTTCAAAATATATCCAGATTCTAAAACCTAAAATCACCACCTAACCACCACCATCCTGACAAATGACACAGGGAAGCCAGATTATTGGATTCGCTCCCTAATCTTTGTTTTCACATCTGTCCCTTTACAGTCTATGTATAGCACAACAGCTATAATAATATTAAAACTTAGAACACCTCGGTCTTCAGTACAAAACTCTGTTAGTGTCCCATCTCACACACACTAAAATAAATGACCTTACACTGGCCTGCAAGGGCTTCACCAGGCATTACCTGTGACATCTCCCACTTCTCTCTCATTCTCTCTGCGCACACAACCTTTCTTGTTCTGGACCACCAAGAACATTCAACACCTGCTCTTTCCCCCCAGATAGCCACCAGGCTCTGTCCCTCTGTTCAAATGTCACGTTTCCAGTAAGGTCTTCTCTGGCTATCCAATATAAAATAGCAATATGTGCCTATCAGTAGAACTGTAACAGCACTTCAACCAGTCTTAACAGTTAACTTGCTTAAAGCTTACAAGTTCCTGGCTTGCTGACCTAAGTCTCTTGGTTTGCAGCAGAACTAACTTACTTTCCTTGAGATCTGCAGACCCAGCAGCCTTAAGGAGTAAAGAACTGCACTTCCCTAGAAGATAAAGCCTAACTACATTTGAAAACAGCTGCCAAGGATGCCAGCAAGTCTGTTCAGGGTCGTGTTGACATAAGACTGCCCGATCACCTGCTTTTCCAGCACACAGCCTTCTCCAGCCTTCCCCCTTTAAAACCCTCCACCTTCACCTGGCCAGTGAAGATGGTCTTTGAGATTTTAGTCCATCATCTTCCCAGGTTGCCAGCTTCCTGAATAAAGCCAATTTTTCCTTTCCTGCCCTTACTTGTCTCTTGAGTATTGATTTTCCAGCCGGGAGCAGCTGAACTTGAGTTTGGAACCTGTTCTCTGTCCAGTAACAGAACTGCCCATTTACCTTGCCCTGATTTATTTTCTCCACAGCACTTACCATGTGACACCGTACATGTTTATTTTGTTTCCCTGTTTATTATTTGCCTTCCTCTATAAAAATGCAATCTCCAGACTTCTGGTTTCCAGTCTGGAATGTAAGAAGCTTGGAACTGGCACTCTATCTTAACAATAAAAAGCTAAAGTGAAAAATCTATTTTTCTTAGATCCATAAAAGAAGTGAGGTTACAGGAAAAACCAGTATCCCCAAAATTGGAGAGATCAACAGGCAAATTACAAAGAATCACAGTTTACCAGATCAGAAGCCCATGAACAACCACCTCCCCAGGTAGGGAAAATTAAACTCTGATAAATAACTGGAAGATCAGTATAAATAAGTCTGAGAGTCAAAAACTCCAGAGTACCCAGTCCTAAGGCAGCCCTACGTTCTTGTAGTTTTTACCTTCAAAAGCTTAACCTGATTCTTACAGTAAATATGAGAGGGGCAAAAAAGATAAAGAACAGCAAAACAAAACAAAACAAAAACCCTTACTTCTAGCAGAGGTATGAGAAGAAAAAAAAAACCATTTTGAAATACGCCAGAGCATGAGGCACCGAGGTGGCTCAGTCCTTGACCCCCCGACTCTTGGTTTCCGCTCTCGCCAAGACCTCATGAGTCCTAGGCTGCCACCCTGGACCGCTCCGCGCTCAGCAGCCAGTCGGCTTGAAGATTCTCTCCCTCTGCCCACCCCCTTGAGCACACGGGCCCGCGCGCTCTCTCTAATAAATAAATAAATCTTAAAAAAAAAAAAAAAGAAAGAAAAAAAAAAGATTATGCCAGAGGATTCTGTTCTTAACAAGAACTGCCCTGGGAGAAGCTATTTAACCAGAACCTCATCTTCTGGGGTTTTATCAGAGTTTAATTGACCTGGGGAAATGGAAATACGCCAACTCCAGGTCCTTCTAGCATTCCACAAGGAAGAAGGGAAGTACTCATCTCCAACTCACCGCCAGCGTCCTACCCCCGCTTTACGGTTTTAAACACAGGAAAACACCCGGTGAAGTTAATAATTCAAAAATTCCGTCTCACTAAAAGACTAAAACGTCATCATAGGACAATAGACGCTCCTCCTCTCTCCACTCCTCACTTACTGGTTAAGGCCGATAGGTCCTGGACGAGCAGCGCGGAGAGGACGAGCGAGCACGTGCTGAGCTGGAAGAGGTTCCGAGAATGACGCAATCAGGCCAGAAACCCGGCAGTCTCCACTGTACTACCGGAAACCGATCTCGCGGGACGTTGAGAGATCTACGGGGGCCGGTAAGGAAGTGTGCTTGAGAGATACCTGTGTGTAGCCGCGGCTGCAATACCCTCAACCCCAAGTCGGCAGTGAGGTATTTGGCTCATAGCATCTATCAAGCAAACCCTAATTCTTGTAGATGCCTCGCCCAGTCCCCTTCAGGGTCACACCATGGTGGCACGTAGCCCCAAAGCGCTTGCTGCCAGGAGGGTGGAAACGGGCTCTATCCCAAAGGCTGGGGTGGGGAGTTATTATTGCCTGAGGTCAGAATACGGGGCCTGAACAGGCACATGCACTAAGGGCCCAGTGAAAGGACACAGGCTTCTGAATCAGAAACCTGAGGCCCCATTCCCGGGTATTCCAAGGTCCAAAGCCTCAACAACCCAAACACAATGTTCCATTGCACATCCTCAGGCCAGTTGTTCCGTGCCACCACCCCAGCAGCACTAAGTTTTCTAGAATTCAACTCAAGAGACCATCGCTTCCTCTTTCTCAAATCTTGCCCCTTGAAGAACAACTTCATGGCATCGCTCTCTCTCTCTCACCTAGCCTAACTGCCAGCACCATGCTATGGGGTTGCTGGCCTCTTCACCCACGCCCCTACATCAGGAAATGTTCTCTTGAACACCCTAAGGGATGCTCACAGGCTGGGGCTGGAGCCTAGTCTCACTGAGAGTAGGGGGCGGGTCCCCAAGGCAAACAAGGTGCAGCTGGAGCCTGAGGGTGCACTGTGTGGCTTTTGGGGGGCGAGGAGGTATCCCTTTCACCCAGTGTATCACGTCTGACTCAAGAAAAAAATACAAGACGTGCTAAAAGGCAAAACAACATAGTTTGAAGAGACAGAGAAAACATCAGACGCAAATTCAGATATGGCAGGGATGATGGAATTGTCAAGCAAGGAATTTATAGCAACTATGATTATATAAATATGCTAATAGCTGTAATGCATAAAGTAGAGGGCATGTAAGAACAGATGCGCAAAGTAAGCAGAAAGATAGAAACTCCAAGAAAGTAGCAAAAGAAAATGCTAGAGATCAAAAATGTTGTAACAGAAATGAAGAATGCTTTTGATAGGCTTACTAGTCAAGTGGCTGGGGGAAGAATTGCTGAACTTGAGGATATCACAATAGAAGTTTCCAAAACTGAAAGGGAAATTTAAAGGAAAAAAAAAAGACTAAAAAATAAATAAAAAGAATTGTCAAGAACTGAGAATTTTCCCAAAGTAATGTCAGACAACAGCTCACAGATCCAGGAAGCTCAGAAAACCACACCTAGGCATACCATTTTCAAAAAACCAAAAATCAAAGATATAGAAAAAGATTCTTAAAAGAAGCCAGTGGAGGAAAAACACCTTACCTACAGAGGAGCAAAGATAAGAATTACGTAAGACTTCTCTGCACAATTTATGTGAGCAAGAAGTGGAGTAAAACATTTAAAGTGTTGAGAGAACAATAAAAAAAACAACTTAGACGTGAAAAATTATCCTTCAAAAGAGAAGGAAAAATAAAGACTTTTAACCAACAAAAATTGATGGGATTTATTGTCTATAGACCTGCCTTATAAGAAAAGTTAAAAAGAAGTTCTTTGGAGAAAAGGGAAATAAAATATAGGTAGGAACTCAGGTATTCACAAATGAAGAAAGAACATTGGAGAAGGAATAAGTGAAAATAAAATAAAAACTGTTCTTTTTTATTCTTAATCGATCTAACAGATGATGGTTTGTTCAAAATGATAGCAGCAACGATGTTTATTTACTATTACATATTTAAAAATATATACATATATGCTTATGTATTAAGTGAAATAAATCCTTACAATATTACAAGGAATGGGAGAAGGGAATTAGGATTATTTTGTATTATAAGGTACTTACATTACTTGTGATTGGTATAGTGTTATTTGAAAATGGACTTGTGTATTAGGCAGGGTTCTCCAGAGAAATAGAACCAAAAGTGTATAGAAGATAGATAACATGGGTAGATGATAGATAGATAGATAGATAGATAGATAGATAGATAGATAGATAGATATGGAGATTTATTATAGGAACTGGCTCACGCAGCTCTGAAGGCTGAGTCAGAGGTTTAATTTACTCCAGATTTGAAAACCTGAGAACCAGGGGATCTGTAGTGGTACGCCAGTCCAAGGCTGAAGGACTCAGAAAAGGGAGGCTGCTGATTTAAGTTCCAAATCTGGAGCCAGGAGCTCCAAAGTCATAGGGCAGGAGAAGATATGTATCAGAGCTCAAGAAGAGAGAGCAAGAATTCACCCTTCCTTTACTTTTTTTTGCTTTATTCAGACCCTCAACCAATGGGTTGATACCCATGCACATAGGTAAAGGTGGATCTTCTGTATCCAGTCTAATGATTAAAGTATTAATCTCTTCCAGAAACACTGTCACAGACATACCCCAAAACGTTTTACCAGCTTAATGGGCATCCCTTAGCTCATCAAGTTAACACAAGATTAATCATCAAAACTCGGATTAGGTGCTAATGTATGTTGCAATGTATATTGAATACATTGTAAATATACATTACAACCACAAAGTAAATAAGACAAAAGATGCAAGAAAAGCATTTGATGAAATACAACACCCATTTATGATAAAAACTCTCAACAACTAGGAATAAAGGAGAATTTCTCAACTTGATAAAGAACATATACAAAAACCTACAGCTCATATCATACTTAATGGTCAGAAACCAGAAGCTTTCCCACTGAGGTCAGGTTTAAGCCAAACATGTCCCCTTTCAACACTTCTTTTCAATATTTTACTGGAATTCCTAGCTAAAGCAACGACAAGGATTGGAGGAAGGGATAAATAGAAGCATAACGTTCTTTCAGGGCAATAAAACTACCCTGTACACTACAATGGTGGATACATATCATGATAAACCAATAGAATTTGTTCAAACCAACAGAATGTACAAAAACAAAAGTGAACCTTAATGTAAACATGAACTTTGGATGATCAATTGTGACAATGTCCCACTCTGGTAGAAATATTGATAATGGAGAAATTGTGTGTGTGTGTGTGTGTGTGTGTGTGTGTGTGTGTGTGTGTGTGTGTGATATTGCTGTACCTTTTGCTCTATTTTGATGATATCTTAAATCTGCTCTAAAATATAAACTCTAAGAAAAAAAATGCAAGAAGATACAAAAAAATGTAATGTCCATGAAGACATTTATAATTTATTGTTATACTCTTGGAGCTTATACAGAGCCATAACACATAGTAGGAACTCAGTAGCTATTTGTTGAATTAACTACTCAGTGGCTAAGTAAGTATTTTCCCCTGGCTGCCACTTACATTTCCACAAGCCTAAAAATTAATGGAAATTCTAAAATGAACTATTGAGTCTCTCTCAGTAGCATCTTCATTGTATACCCAAAAGCATTTAATTATCACATCCTTTTCTTAGTGTGTTTATAGCTGTGTGATTACAAAAAGTTTAGGGTTTTTTGTTGCTGTTTTTGTTAGTGTGTACATGAATAAGGTTGTATAAATTATAAGAATAAAATATATATTGTTTTACCAAAGGAAATAAATGCAAATATAATGCAGTAATTCCGTGATTTACAAATATATTGTCACTGTAATGTGAAGATAAATGCACATGTTGCATAATGATTTGCTATAAAACATTTTAAGAACAGCATCAAACAAAAAAGAAGCTGATCTCTGTAATGTCAGGCTGCATCACATTATGCAGTATCAACAACACTAGAACATTCAAAATAGCATATTATGTGGCTTGTCTTATTTATAAAATATTCAAAGACATTTGGTTACTTTAGAATGCAAGTAATCACTCCAAGTTCCTAATGAGCGAGCATGGAGCTGTCTCAGGCTCCTAATACTAAGTAGCTAGCTTTACCAGCTTTCTCGAGACTGTCCCAAGGCTTAGCAATGTGTCCCAGTCTCTGACCCCAAATAAAGTGCCTCATTAGATTATGGTTGGAATAGTGCAATTTAAGGAGTAGCAATCTGATCTATTCTCAGAAATGTAGGAAAAAATGTGTATGATATGGGTCACTGAAGGGGAAAATACCTTTCAGAAAGTGTCAATAAGCAAAAGCCTAAGTATTTACTCTTACTAAAGTATATATACTGAAATTTTTTCATTAAAATAGTAACTCATATTTAATATGGCAAAAACAAAAAGATATGGAGAAATTAAAATTTACTCCCACCCAAGGATAACTATTTATGATAGTTGGAGAGAAAGACAAATACCATATGATTTCACTCATATGTGGACTTTAAGAAACAAAGCAGATGAACATAGGGAAGGGAAGGAAAAAGAAAATAAGAGGAAAATGGAGAGGGAGGCAAACCATAAGAGACTCTTAACTATAGGAAACAAACTAAGGGTTGCTGGAAGGAGGGGGTGGAAGGGTAGGGGTAACTGGGTGATGGACATTAAGGAGGACATGTGATGTAATGAGCACTGGGTGTTATATGCAACTGATGAATCCCTGAACTCTACCTCTGAAACTAATAATACAGTGTGTTAATTAAAATGAATTTAAATAAAAATTTTTTTTAATTATTTGATAGTTGGGTAAATATCCTTCTAATTATGGGTATAGAGGGGAGAAGAATTAGAATGTACACATAGTTTTGTAAGTGGTTTTGGTTCTGGGGGGGTTTTTTGGTTTTTTGGTTTTGTTTTTGTTTTTTTTTTTTGGTAATAGTCTTTTACCATTTAACAATATATTATAAAACTTTTTCCATATCCTTTTATTTCTTATTTAAGCATTGTGCGATCCTCTGCTAATTTCTCATGATTATGCTATGGTTTTGAGTAAGTAATCTATAACAGTATGGGGCTGTAGAAAAGGGAAGACAAGATGCTTAGACTTAACTCCATCTTACCCAAATATCTAGAACATTTCATTTTAGAGTCTTTCCCATCAAATTTAAATATTTTGTTACTGAGACTGGGAAGTCTTTGTTTCCCATCCCCATCCTCAACAGTATTCATTAGAATTCTTACACTTCAAATCTGTTGAGAGATAAATCAATTCAAATTAGGATCACTGTGACTCTTTTTGAGAAAACACTTGTAATCATTACCACCAGTCTATATTTTTCACGTACTGGAGCAATGGCTAAAATGAGGGATCACATTTTTCCCATCTCCTCTCTCTTCTGTCCTGTCTGTACCTTCCTGCCCATCCTGTTCCTTTCTTCTGTTCTTGAGGATGGTGGTAGGAAACAAAGAATTATCAGTCTCAGTAATGAAATATTTAAATTTGGTGGGAAAAAAATACTAAAATGAAAATGTTAAACATATAGGTAAGATGAAGTTAGGTGTGAGCATTCCTGGTTTCATTAAAATGGCAATGGGCCTTGTTAGAAAAATTAAAAATAAAGTTAAAGCAAAACAAAACAAAACAAAAAACTACATTTTCCAGCCTCCCTTGACCCTGCAACATTTTCTCAGGTATCAATGGAAATCCACTGAAACATTTGGGCATGTTTTATGTTCTGATATAGTCACTACCCTTTTCTCCTTGTTGTTTTCTTATTAGTTTACTGTTTATAGCCTGTAATATAAGGCTGAAGGTCAATTGAAACAGGTGACCATGAGGATTATAGCAGTCACTATGAATGGTGGAGCAGGGAGATTGAAGAAGTCTGTGAAAATGGTGACCTCATGAAGCTAATGAACTATCCCAGGACTTCCTAACTCTGACATTCTTTCTCTAATAAAAAATAAAAATAATAAAAAAAAAAACCTGTTATTTCTTTAAGCCACTTTTATCTGTTATCTACTTTGTGCAGCTGAAGGCAATCCTTAACTGATATTTTCTCTCCATCCAAACTCACCGTGTTTTCTAGAATCTTATTCCATAGATAAAAAGAAATAAACGAAACTCCCATACATTATCATAATTTTCCCTGAATAATCCCTTATTGTTGTCTAACTGAAATTCAGATGGAAACAAGTCTCATCTTTTCTGCAGCTTTCTTAAAGAACTATATTTCATTTTCCTTCATCCCTCATATTTTAGCATCTGAGATGATCTGAGATGGGAAGAGTACTTTCGTCCTACCTCATGGTTCCTTCTGCACAGTGAGTCATCTAACCATATGTAAAAACATATTCTGTTCTTTCAGATCATGCAATTCGGCTGTTCCCACAACATGCATTCTGCTTTCTTACGATTCCTTCTGTCCACCCCTGATTAGCCTCCAATGTTTAAGTAATTCGAATGACTGCAATATTCACACAAATGACTATTATCCAAATTCTTAAATCCTCATTACATACAAATGTTCATGCTCAGTTTATGTCAACCACTTACTCCCATCTGTACATGCTGATTGTCAACATCCTCTATAAGGCTTCATCTCTGATGTTTTAAATTGAAGATTTCTTACTCTGGCCAAAAGCCCTCTTCTGTATCACACTAAACTCTCCCTACTTTTGACCCTTCTAATGTCTCTAGTTAAACCTTCTCTTCTGCTCTCTCCTGTACTCATCCTTATTAACCAATATTAAAACTATTCTGTTATTGATATAGTTACTTCTGCTCCTCTCTTTATCCTTTTGTGCTATCTCCTAAAAAAAAAAAAGAAAAAGAAAAACCCCAACCTTGGATCAGTAAAACAGTTTGAGCCCTCCTCTCTCCAGAACACTTGGTGGTCCAGCAAGTAAAGTACTTAACTGAGTTGGCTTTGCTGCTACTAAATCATAATCTAAAAACTCAGTTGGGACCCAAAAGCTGTCCGCAATTCTTATGCATAATTGACATCACATGGCTCTTTCATATCTTGAAAGGCAATAGAAGCCATTAATTCTGCCAGATAGGAGAATAAACAGTGTCTCAAAGGAAGCATGCTTATCTGCATATATATGAATATAATGGTTTTTCAGATAAGATTATTAAAAAATAGAAAGGGAAGAAAGTTGTGTTGGTATATAAATATACAGCTAATTTAGAAAACTGCATGTCACCTGTTGTACCTGAAATATATGGGTTTCATTCAGCAAATGAAACTGAAATATGTGTAAGAGGTGTGTTTATCATTCTAGGGAGTTTGTAGTTTTAGTCTATTAGAAATCCCAGGTAAAAAAAATTATAAACAGAGGACAAGAAAATATGCACTAATATAGCTTCTTTTTTCAAAGTAAAAATACTTTTAATGTGAAAGTATTTATAATATACAAAAGGCATATAGTAGAAAAAACTAGAAGCTAAACAAAGAGAGTCGTATTTTGGTAGGTAGCCAATAGTTATATGTGTGTTTACAAAAATTAGATCACAGTGTACATAATATACATATTATTTTACTTCCTATTTTTTCCATATAGATATATCATAACCCTCTTTTTGCACTCTACATTATTCTATACCATCATTTTAATGATGTGGCATTATTCCATAATATCAATGTCTGAAATAAAGTTAAACATTCTACTATTGATTTTAGTTGGTGCCAGGTTATAAATATTAGGAATAATGCTTCGATGCATATCCTTGTACAAATAGCTTTGTGCAGTTGATTATTTTTTTAGACTTAATAAGTTTATTCTACTTTAAAAAATTTAGTAATAATATTCTGGTTTGAACTAACATATTCTATAACGTGGATTAGAAGAATCAATATTGTTAAGACATCAATTCTTCTGAAATTGAGTTACATCATAAATGCGATCTCAGTCACAATCCAAGCTGGATTGTTTTCTAGAAATTGAGAAGATGATTTTGAAATTTATATGAATGGGCAAAGGACTCAGAATAGTCAAAGCAATTTAGAGAAATGTACAAAAGATGTTGATGGAATCCAAGATTTATTATAATGCTACAGTAATCCATATAGTGTGGTCTTGCCAGAAGGACAGACAAAGTGATCAATGGAGCAGTATAGAGAGTACAGAAATAAGCCTACATATAGATGGTCAAATAATTTTCAAGGATGCAAAGCAAAAAACAGAAAATCTGTTCACCAAATGGTGCTGGAATATCAATACGGGGGAAAAAAGTCTTCTACTTCACACTATACACAAAAATTAAAAATCAGTTTTAGATGAATCAGAGTCACAAATGTAAAAACCAAAAGTGTAATGTTTTAGAAGATAAGTTGAAAATATCTTTATGATTTCTGAGTAGGTAAGTAGTTCTCAGATGAATCAAAAAAAAAGAGAGATAAACATTAAAGGGAAAAAAAGAATAGGTTAGATTTAATCAAAAATTACAAACTTTTTCTCATTAAAAGAAACCACTAATGAAATGCATAGATATTCTAAAGACTGGAAAAAGTACTTATAGCCAAAATGTACTAAGAACTATTGTAACTCAATTATAAAAGATAACTAAAAAAAATGGGTAAAATAAACATTTCACAAAAGAAAATATATGAAAATGTTGAGGAAGAATGTGAAAAAGTGCTCAACAGCATTAGTCATCAGGGAATTAAAAATTTTTAAATCATAATGAGGCAATGAAATATACACACTTGCTAAATTGGTTTAAAAAGTTATAAACAACTCCATATATTAGAAAAGACTGTGACCCTCATACATTGCTGGTGGAAGTGTAAAGTGGTAAGACTACTTCGGAAAATAGTTTGTCGTTTCTTAAAATTGTTGACATATGGGGCGCCTGGGTGGCACAGCGGTTAAGCGTCTGCCTTCGGCTCAGGGCGTGGTCCCAGCATTATGGGATCGAGCCCCACATCAGGCTCCTCCGCTGTGAGCCTGCTTCTTCCTCTCCCACTCCCCCTGCTTGTGTTCCCTCTTTCGCTGGCTGTCTCTATCTCTGTCAAATAAATAATCTGTTAAAAAAAAAATGTTGACATATATCTACCCTATAGCCCAGATATTCCACTCTTCGGTGTTTATCCAAAAACACTGAGAACATGTATCAACAGAACAGCATTCTTGATAATAGCCAAAAAACTGATAACAATATAAATCAGGAAGAATTGGATAAACTCTGGTATGTACCTACAATTAGTAATACTCAACTATAAAAAACTGATGAGCTCTTAAAACACATGACAACATGATTGAATCTTAAATGTGCTGAATGCTAGAAGCCAGATACCAAAGAATGTACACATAAAGTCACACAGAATAACCTGTCTGGTTCCATTTATATGAAACTCCTAACTTTGCTAATGGACTCGGACTTTCTATTCTATTTATAAAAATGATTCAAAAAAACAACTGAAAAGTTTAAATATTTCATATCCCCATTCTCCAGCAACAATGCTAGTCATTTGTTCTAACAGCAGTAATAACAAACTTCGGTGATGATGATATTGTCCAGCAAAATTAGTGAGTTTAGCAGTGGTAGCAGGAGCATTCTGACAAGATTTGTCCATCTTTGCTTTAGCATACTTCTATAAACATACAAATATTCAGCGTTCTCTTTTCACATGGTTGCAAAATTGCTGCCACAGTTCTAGATTTCACAAAATTGCATTAATCCAGAGTGATAGTTCAGTTCTGGGAATTTTTTTTTTTTAATTAGAATTATAAGTTTTCCAGAAGCTCAGTGAAAGACTGCTTCTCCGGTCTCTGTGGCCAAGATGGGAATTCAAAGGAAGCTGTGATAATGAGATTTGAAGTAGTGGGAGAAAATTGCTTTGAGCAAGCAACTGACAGTGTCTACCAGAACAGTCAACATTATCACTCAATTTAATTAAAAGTTATCTAACTTTGAGATCATGTTTAGAAACACTCTACTACTTGGGATTTTAATGGAAATTTCTTCACTGTTTCAAACCTAAATGAGATGGGATGTGCTGATTTCGAACGAATATATGTTTTTATTATACTAAAGAAAGAGATCAAACAAGGTAAAATTCTTGGAGTTCCTCAGACTTCTAAAGAAATTGTGATTGCCAAGGTGATCACCTTATTATGAGTTTAATCTTAGTGGCAAAATTTATCAAATGATCTGCTCTACATCCATTGAAAGAGTATGTATTAATGCACTACCTTATATGTATTCTACTAATTACCCTACTAATACTTGATGTCTTATAGTTTTTATAATATGTTGGAGATGATTCATTAACGTTGGTGTTTTAGTACTTCTACTTCTCTATATAAGTTTCTTTTATTTTGATGCAAGCTTTTCAATATCAATATGATATCAAATATGATGGTAACTTTTTTAAAAGAATTGGGACGCCATACATCTTGTTATAAACTAGAGTTTAAATCCCAAAAGAATAATTTTTTTTCTTTTTTTTTTTCAAAGCTTTTATTTATTTATTTGACAGAGACAGCCAGCGAGAGAGGGAACACAAGCAGGGGGAGTGGGAGAGGAAGAAACAGGCTCATAGCAGAGGAGCCTGATGTGGGGCTCGATCCCGGAACGCCGGTATCACGCCATGAGCCGAAGGCAGACGCTTAACGACTGCGCCACCCAGGCGCCCCCCAGAAGAATAATTTTTTATGTAAGACTTGAAACATTGATTTTTAACTTGACTGAGCCTATCCTTTTATGGATAGTTCCACGCCAATTTCCCCCTAAGTATATCAGTTCTATGTTTTTTTTTCCCTTAAACTAATTAAAATAATATATATTTTTCAACACTGATAGGACTAAAAGTATGCTCAGTAAAATGGATGAAAAATATCTGCATTGAAGATGATCAATTGAAATTTCAGAATTCAAGTTTCAAAGATTTATAGAATTTTATAATTTTATAAAATTATAAAATCTTCTAGGGAAAGAGAAAAATTAACAACAACTAGAAATAATCTAAACAAAGTCTCATTAAAGAGAATGAAATTTAATTTTCTGAATATTGGTGCTGTTCCTAAGTCAGAGCAAATTATTATACCATGCATTCTATACCTAGTTAAAACTGAATCACAATTAAGAAAAAAGGGAGACAATTTAAAACAAAGTCTCAGATATTTAGACACATAAACACATGGGCACATTCTCAAGAAGCTCCTTCACCATAATAGGGAATAAAGCAACAGAGAAATGTCCTGGGATCCTGAAAAGGAGAGATCCACATCGTAAAGTTCTGAGGAGATTCCCAAAATGATGAAGAAGGGATATCACAACATGATTTCTATGCTGAAGACCTGGAGAGCAATCAGTCATGACTGCAGCATAAGGATGGATAGCTCTAGGAGCATGCCCTCTGATAGATGAAATCGACAGGATATCTGATATTCACATTTTGTTTGGAGAACTTGAGGGTGACTGACTAGAATAAAGTAAGTAAGCATTCAAAGAGTGCATTATCAACTCCAGGAAAACAAAATGTTGTGAAAGAAAGATTTTCATCTCTGATATGACTCAGTTAGGGATAATGTTTGCATAATCATAGTAATGCACATACTGATTATTGATATAAACAAAATATATGATTTCACCATTTTGGAAAGGTTGTGGGGGAAGGAAAGGGGTGGTGTGCCAGAGACCTAAATGCTCATCTTGCATAAAGAAAAAAAATACACAATGCACTACTGCAACAGGTGCTTGCCCTTGTGCAGTCAGTTCTCCACAAAGTATCTCTAGTGCTCTTTCTAAAGGGTAAATTTAACCATTTCCCTTTATGTGTAATCTCTTTCAGCCATATCTTATTTCCTGAGTGGTAAGTTTTAAATAATTTAACATGGCTTTATCTGTTTCTATCTTCTCTCTCACATTCTGCATTCCAAAATGAACTTTTTAAAAGTTTTTTGCTGATTCTGGATTTCTCTTATCCCTGAGACTCTTTAAGTCCTTGCCCCTCATTCAGTACCATTATCTCTCCCCCCCCATACCCGGTTTCCTGTATAAATAATTCTCTGTTGGTTACTATTTTTAATGTTATTTCTTCTGGATTACTTGTCCTGACCCCCTATACTACATACAGAGTTTATGCCACTCCTCATAGTATAGGTCTTAGTTTTAATCTTTTTGGACTCTGCAAATTATACTTGTCAAGAACAAAGAAAAATTTGTTAACTAGCTATCTGGATGTATGCTCTATGGTCTGTGACATTTTAGAGCTAAAATTCAAAGCAAGAGGTTGAAGTATGTGTAGTTAGAGGAGACGTTCAATAGCATGTAAGAGTAGGATATATACCTACAAAGTAGCTGCTATCAGAAAGGGCCCCTCAATATTCAGCAGAATATCACTCACTTCTTACCAGGATGCTCCATTTGGGTTCACCGCCCCCAAACAATGTTTAATACTAAAATTTAGTTTTAAAAATGAAAATTAAATACTGCTAATATTTATTTTGTGCTTGCTATATGCTATATGTTTTTCTAAATGCTTTACACTTACTACCTTATTTAACCTTTATAATAATCCTAGGTACAATTGTGTTCCACATTTTACAGGTAGCTGCTTGTAAAGAGCTAGTATGTGATAGGACAAACTTTCGTACCCAGTTAACTTACTCTAGAGTTGTGCAAATAACTACTGAATTATACTGACTTATGTAGGTAAATAGTATAGCAGACAGTAATCGATGTTACTTACAGAGTCACAGAGAAGTCAGTAAGATTCAAGCCTATACATAATTTCATGAATTTAGTCAGCAAATGTTCTGGTTTCCAGTAGAACTTTAGACAGTGAAAGCCCAATAGATGTGCAGATTATTTCAACTATGAAAAACTTACTTTTAAAAGTGTAGTAATATATGCCACCCATTTTTAAAATGTATCTTGAATATATTTAAAATACATTCTTATGTTGTAAAAGTAACATTCAGGAAATGCAAAATGTATAAAGGAAAATATAATTTGCCTTTCATGAACTACAGATAAATTAAATTATTTGCAGCCGATTCTGAGTTTTGTTTTTCTAGTATTCTAAGAAAATGCACTTAAGTTACAGATAACTGCTTTGGGCCTGATATCTTTTAATTTATTTTATTGTATGGGTATTATTATTTGTGTTCATTAAAATTCACTGAACTCTGAAGTTGTCATGAAAAAATATAAGCCAGAAGCAATGGTACTCTAATACTATTTCTATATATCTCTGAAAAAATATTCTAAAGAAATATCATTTATATAAATGATATTTTAAATTGTGCTTACAGGCTTTGTTTAATGAGCAAAATAATAATAAATAAAATAATTTAAATATATTTTGTTGATATATTTTAATCATGTTATGTATGTGCCACTTTATTGATTGTAAGTTACTTATTATTTAAATGTGGGTCCAAATTATAATATTTTATTCGGAAAAACAATAACATTAGTGCTTTGGCTTAGATAATATGTATGAGTTATGTGCAATTTATCTGTTTCCTGTCTGCTTCTATACATGATGCTTGAGCATAACAGAGCAATGACAGTCCACATAGATGGTTTCTCTTGAAATTTTGGGATAAGAAGAGAACATGTGGAAATTCAATAGATCCATTCCATCTTACTGAAATAAAGGAATTTGAATGACAACAAAACAGAAACATCTATCTAGTACAATTATCCCTAGTATTTTCCATTTATATGTGTGTATGTACATATGCGTGTGTATATATATGCATGTTTGTACATGTTTGTGTACGTATGCATACATACATTTTGGGTAACCATAGACAAAATACCATCTGTTTTAGGAACTATAGAATTACCTGGAAAGAGAAAATGTCTTTAACTGCTTTGCATATTTATACATAATAAGAAAGGAAAATAATATTCCTCTTTCGCACTGCTCTCCAGGCTATAAGTATTCAGTTATTCTGTCGGCTGGAAAGTTCTAGTCTGAAATGAAGCCCCCCCACCTCCTCAAAACCGAGTGACCTCCTGAGCTCTACTGCTGAAAACTCAAGTTGTCTTAGTCATGTATCTTATAAACATGCCTGATAATGGAGAACCTGCAGAGCTAACATGAAAACCATTATTCTAATAACAAAGCCTGATAATAAGACAATAGGAAGAGGGTATTTGACCCTCTATAAATGGCAAATAAGAAAGCCTTTATTGTAAGAGTTCTGATTCTAATGGAAAGTCACTGAGGTAAAAGTTCACATCCCTTTTTTTCCTATTTACTTACTTTACGATTATGATCAATTTCATTTAAAACAGCTTTCTTAAGTCTAGTGTTAAAATGGTACATAATTACCACTGAGCCACTCAATTGAGGCTGGTACTCCCAGAGCTCAAGTGACCATTTTGGTTCTAAGTTCATTATTTTAGACTACCAAGGTTAATTTTTACACCATTTGCTATCTCACCTCTGCATTTGCAAAAAATTTTGTTTAAAAATAATCTACTCTCATTAAAGAATTAGTCTGCTTCCGAAGATGCTGATTTTTTTCATGGTATAGTTTATATTTTCAGAAACTCTGATTCTATTATACAAATAAGGAATGTTCACCTGATGGCCTGAAAAGCTAGTGTGTTTTCAATGGCAACATCAGCCACAGCATATGTGTAGAATAAATGTCTACAACCTGGACGCATCTGATCATTTCTGTCATGAACACATAACATATATACTTGAGTAATTCAGTTACTGTGTTCAGTGTTTATCACTGAATATCAAGAATAAATGGATTGACTAGGAATGAACACTCTGCCGGCCATATATAGGAATGTCTTGGGTGTCAAAATCTTACACATATTTTGGAAAATATCATCCTAATTGTCCCAGAAACTGTTATTTCAAAATGATAAATACTTTCTATGGAGCCTAGAAGAGTTATATAAACATTCAGGAATGGCTGTTTTCTAATCTCGCCAAATATTTTGTGTTAAAATAATTTAAATCAATATGAAATTTATGTTAGGTATATACAAACTAGCAGTTATTATTAAAATAATGTTTTATTCAGTAATGTTGCTTAAAAGATGCAGGTTGTAATTCATGTAGTGTTTGACTAAAATAACATATCGTCATGTGAACATGATTAAATTTTTATTTAGTATCACTTTTAATATTACAAATCTCAGTATTCCAAAGTTGATTCAACAATTTTGAAAACAGAATATTGAAACAAATACAATAGTTTCAATATTAATGTTAAGATTTTCAGATTGCAAATTGAAGTTGATAAGCAATTCTTTGTTTCAAGTTGTACAATAGCAAATAAACAAATATGCCTTAAAACTTTCCTAACAGCTAAAATTAGCTTATAGGATCTCCCACCTAGGAACAATCTAATGGACCTCACAAGTGCTTTTTTTTTCTTTTTGGCTTGAATAGTCAAGCATAATACGTAAGTAGCATGGCAGTTGCTGAGTGTGTCCAAGATAATTGAAATTTGCTTTTATGGACACAACCTGTTGACCTTTGAGAAAATTGCTGATGGGATTCTACTGGCTTTTAACAGCACCAAAAGAGAACATTTTCCTTTTACCCTGCTTTTCAGTGTTTACAATATGGAAAAAATAACTCGTATAAATGAATTATTTTAGCCATATCTTCATAATTTTACTCTAAAAAGTAAGCAAAATCTTAACACAAAGGCTCCAAAGACCTATAAAATCAAACTTACATATGGATAGAACCAAACACATCTTATTAACCTGTGATTAAATCAAATCTTGGTCTGCAAGAAAATACAAGTTTGAAGATATACCTGTATTGTTGATTAGGCAAATGCTTTCAATTTGCTCTTCCAAAGAAAACGCAAAATGAATACTTATTAGTGTACAACATGTAAAACAACCAATCTGAAATTCAAATATTCCATTTCTATGCATGTCCAAGTTTGCTTCCATTTTCCATGCATATTTTCATGTGCAAACATATGCTTGAAGACAATCTCCAATACCCAGATGACAACTTACCTTTTTAAAATATCCTTCAAATCTTTTCTAATCTGCACTTCTCATATGAAGCATATTAAATGAGTTAAGATGATTAGAATTAACTCATCTTTACCATGGAATTTAGATTGCTGCATTCATCACATGTTCTTTTTCTTGAATACTTTCACATTTTTTCCCAGCATGCTTAAATCTTACCGCTTGAATAAGGCCTTGCCATAACTTCCCAGCAAGAATTAATCTTTTGCTCCCCTCTCTTTTCAAAGAATTTTTTTTAAACCTTAATTATAGTTCTTATTGGATTAGGTCGCACTGGTTTTAAGCCCCTGGATTAAAGGAAACTTTCATTTAGACATATTTGGTTCCTTCAGGAATCGTTATACATAATAAATGTGTAGTAAATACTTACTTAATTGTATTGCAAATTAAGATACTGCTTGTCTGGAAAGCCTTCAGAAAAGAGTAGTACATTATAATCACATTGATACATCCATATATCAGCTACACTAGACAAAAATGCATAAATACATAAATGAATGAATAAAAAAAAAAGATAATGTGACTTACTCATTGTCCATAAAGTAAAAAAGAGAAAAAGTTGTCACTAAACATGAATGTATTTATTTATTTTTAAAAGATTTATTTATTTATTTTAGAGAGAGAGTGCACGAGTGGGGGGAAAGGCAGAGGAAGAGAATTTTTAAGCAGACTCCCTGCTGAGTGGGAGCCCCTCTCATGAGATCATGACCTGAGCCAAAACCAAGAGTCCAACGCTCAACGGGCTGAGCCACCCAGGCACCCCTATGTAAATGTATTTATTAATGGTCTATTTTAAGAGAGGGTGATATTGTCTGGAAAGGGTTTCTCAACCTCAACACTATTGACATTTTGTTCTGTGTAATTCTTCGTTGTTGGGGGATGTCCTGTGCATTGAAGAATATTTATCAGCAAATACACATAACGTCTCCCAAATTGTGACAATCAAAATGTCTCCAGACATTGCCAAATACCTCAGAGGGCAAAATTATTCATGGTAGAGAACCACTTGTTTAGGGACAAAAAAAAAAAAAAAAAAAAAAAAAAGCCGTAGATAAATCATCACTCTCAAAGTGAAGCTTTTTGACCACAAAATTTTCTCTTGAGTTTATCAAATGACTGACAGGACCAACAGTGGAGTTTTGTCTAAAGGAAGTCAAAAAGAAAGGAAATGGAGACTTACCTTTATTTCTGATCACAGAGATTATAGGGAGGAGAAATAAAGAGAATTTAGAAATAGTGATCTGAATCCTGGCCTGACCTCTCTCTGAGTTTTGGTCCAAAGGAAAGAGACGTGTTAGATGGGTTGGAGCATTTTTATGGATAGAGGGTTTTTCCCACCAAAATGTTTCAGATTTTGGAAAAAGACCACCTTGCAAACCTTACCCATAACAATCTGTATGTGGTCACATGAAATTAAGCTTGCTGCTAGAATGGATAGGCAGTAAGAAGGTCAGATTTTAGCTATCTCAAGTCACCCTTTATTCCTGTGTTGTCTATGAAACTTTGAATTTCCTACATTTCCCTACTAGAGAGTAGCTATCAACGAATCCAGTGGGTATATCATGGAGACTGCCTAGAACAGAAAGGACTAATTTCAGTCAGTTGATTCCCTAAAAGACCTCCAGGAAAAAAAATTTTTTGACCAAGCATAGTTAAGTTCATTAGATTTACTGTAGTAAGGGAGAATACTACCTTGATGGACTCTTATTAGTATCTCAGAAGAAAATATATCTCAGGGAGAATATTTTACTTGGGATTGGATAGATATCATTACATAATATCTTTGAATTACTAAAAACCTGGAGATGAAAGTTTTAAAGCAAATTGTTATATACCAACTGTTAGTCATCCTACATAAGCTATTTTAGGTGATACACAATCTTATTGTCTAGTAGCAATAATTTCCTGGAGAAAGTAGCTAAGTTCCTTTTCTTATTCTTAGTATTGTTTATAACGGGAACAAGGAAATTATGTTGTTTTCAGTTCTCATGCCAAATGGTAAACAAGCAAACAAACATGTTGGTTGTGAGTGAGAGTGAAGAAAGGGTTGAGTCACATAGAAAGGAAATTAGGACATTTCCAGGGAAAGGGAAATCTGGACCCAAAATAAATCATCATTAGACTTAAGCTATAGTCTTAGACAAACAAAATTTGTGCGCATGGAATCTGCTTTACCACTGTAGCCACCCATCCAGGGAGCAGCTCAGATCATGTTAGAGCAGAAAGACCAGGGTACGCACAGAGGACATTGTATGGATCTGGGCATCTATCGGTCATCAATTCCTACAAGACCTTTTAAAACCAAGGAACATTTTAGGTGAGAGTGAGGAGTGGGAGGACCCAGAGAGAGAAATCCAAGAACTTTACCCAACGAACTTTTTAAATTATTGTACCACACAAAACTTACAGGACAACATTTTATTTTCCCACAATACAAATAATTCATCTAATTAACATTAAAAATCAAAATGGTATATATTTTTATCTGTATACAGTGTGACTGCTATGTTATACATTTCAACTAATAACTGCCATTCAAGTTTGGAGTAGGAAATGTCCATGCTATGTTAGATATTTCATCTGGAAGGATTTAACCCAGGGAATTGTGTACTAATACATTGAAAAGAAGGAAACGGGAAAAAAGTGATGGCTCAAAGGATAAAAAGGAGAAATATATTGCTAGTCGAAAATAAAGAAGCTGTTTCCACTCATGGTTTTGAGTCCATAAACTTAAATTTTCAATTTTCTGTTGAACGCACAGCGCTGATGGTGGTACTGGGACCACCAGGGGGCTCCACTAAGACAAGCTATTGGGACCTAAGTACCCATCTAAGAAGATTACCTGATTTACACAAAACAGATGTGTTAATATGTTACTTTTTTTTTTTTTAAAGATTTTATTTATTTATTTGACAGAGATAGAGACAGCCAGCAAGAGAGGGAACACAAGCAGGGGGAGTGGGAGAGGAAGAAGCAGGCTCATAGTGGAGGAGCCTGATGTGGGGCTCGATCCCATAATGCCAGGATCACGCCCTGAGCTGAAGGCAGGCGCTTAACCGCTGTGCCACCCAGGCGCCCCTAATATGTTACTTTTTAAAACCTAATCCCCAGTTGTCTACATTCATTCCCTGTTTCAGATTCCTCTCTTGACATTTTCTCTTATCCCACTCAATCAGTCATTAACCCGGACCCTCTCAACAAAGCTTTTCTAATCAAAATCACCAATGAGCTCAAGGTTGCAAAATTCAATAATAAATTTTCAGTCTTCACCTTACTTGACCTTTGGCAGTGTTAATTATTTCCTCCTCCTGAAACCCTTTTTTCACATGGCTTCTGAGAAACCACACTCTTCTGGTATTTTTTTCTGACCTCATGGACCATTTCTTTTAATCTCTTTGACCTTAAAATTTTGGCATGCTCAATAGCTCAGCCCTTGAGCCTCTATTTCCTCTATTTACATCAATTTTATTTGTATCTCCTTTAGTCTAATGGTTTTAAATGCCATTAATTTTCTGCTGCCTCCGAAGTTTTATATCACTGGTCTGCGTCTTGCCTCTGAAACAGTCCCATATATTCAACAGCCTATTTAATTGATGTGCTTGATTGGATAAGAGACATTTCAAATGCAACACATTCAAAACTGATTGATCCCTAATACTACTCACTCATGGTCTTAATCTCAGTAAGTGATTACTCCCTTCTTCAAATTTCTCAGAAAAAGTATCTTGGACTTTCCCTTTACTCCTCTCTTCCTTGTGTCCCAAATAACATTGCCTTCATCTTCAAAACATATCCAAAATCTGACAACTGATCTGTCCCCCACTATCATCATGGTCAAGCCATCATTTCCATATGGACTGTTGCTACAGTAACCCTACCAGTCCCCTACATCCAGTGTTTTTCTCTTGTTAATCTGTATTTGATGCAGGGGTCCTAGGCAAAAACTTAGAAGGGTAGAGGGAAAATTCTTTCCCTCCCTTACAATTCCCACTCACACTTGGGTCACAATATTTTGATCTCATGGCCTCCTTATTTTAGCAAACATACAGATTTTAATAATTACAGGTAAAATAAATGAACTTATTTTATTTCTGTGGCAAATTTGTTTGGAAAGATTAGGAAACAGCAAAAGGTTTGGGAAATGTGCAATTTTAAAATAAAATATGTAGCATGAAAAAATCTAGTATAAGTGGTAAATAACATGAAATCAGACAGTTAATAGTGAAAGGTAAGATTTTCTTTAATACATTTCACTTTACCATTTGACAAATCCATATATAAAAAGCACTAAAGAGGAAATCATCTGTATATGTGAATAAGGTAAATTTATGGATTTAAGTGACATGTTTGGACAAGTACCCAAGCCATTTTATAATTTACAGTGAAAAGGGCATTTGGTTGCAGCTGCAAAGTTGGATGTATGCCTGTGTAGACTGAAATTTAACCATCTTGTTTCAGGGTGGAAATAAATTTCAATTATTCTTATAATTTTTTCTGAAATGTAAAACAAACAAAACCCAAATTTACTTTTCCCATATCTATTTTTAATTCCTTATTTAGGTGACAGAGACCAACAAACGATCTAAATAATGCTCTGCTGTTAACTTTTTTTAATATGCCAAATCAGTTTAATTACAGTTTCTATAAATAATCTATGCAAAATACTTCCCAGAACAGAATGCACTTTTCCTTCTGTGTGTGGCACATTTTAATACTTAAAAGCATTAGAACAGATGTTAGGTGCCTGCTAAACTTGTTTTCAGTTTTCTTTTATTTATATGTTAATGAGAATTTAATTACTTCATGAATACTTAAACAACCTGAGGGTGCCTGATATCATTAGCTTGAACATGACAAGCACCTCAAGTGACCACATGGGAAGACAAAAATTGCTTTTAGTTTACTTGAAGACAGAAAGATGAATTCATTTCACCCCCTGCTATGTTTTACCTGACACACAAAACTGGGAAAGCATAGACTCAATCTTGCTTCAACACGACTGAAAGGATTTCGGCAAAGAACTCAAGAGCATAAATTCTTCCTATTTGGTTTTGCTTGGATGTCTTTTTAATAACTACTCTCACTATACTGTGCTTTAAAGTCTTATTTCACTAGAAAGTGCTCTGTTAAAGCAAGTCACTCTATTTTATGTATTATTTCTATGGCAATCTTAGCAGAATTGTGAACATTTAAGAATTATTTATGGCATTGAAAAATATTCTCAATATAAGCTCAATCAAAAGGGCTTATTTGGCTGAACTGGAGGAAAGCTTATAATACAGATAACATCTGCAAATTTTTGCTTATTATTTTTAGTACCACAAATGGTAAATTAATTGTGCTAATACTATTTATGATAAAATTTTATATATTTAAATAATGAGTAAATAATTATACACAGTGATCATATATTCATTTTAAAATATGCAAACTTTTAAACCAAAACACTATAAACATTAAATGCTTTCCTTTAGAAAGTAGAAAAGCATTAAACAACTCACAAAAACACCTTTTATCAACTACGTAATATTTGGAATGCATGAGGAATTGTGAGGAGATATATGAAGGCTGCATTAGGGAAAATACAGTATTCAAAAAAAAAAAAACAATGAAGAAATTAGTAGTGTTAAAGAAAAGGGCCATTTTCTAAAACTGTTGCATTGATGTGATTAAATCTGCTACATTTGACCCAATGTCCCTTGCAGATTTGAATAAATGCCAGAGGAATTACGGCCAAGGAAAATTTGAAGATATTTCATAAAATGTTATTTATATTTCTTCTTTCTCAGTTTTTATGAATAAAGATCATAACTTGTATAAAAAGATCATTTCCCTTAAAAATATCAGAGTAGTATTTTCCAAAATATTTTCCCAGGATAGGTTTTATTTAAAAAACAAAAAAGAATGGGGGCGCCTGGGTGGCACAGCAGTTAAGTGTCTGCCTTTGGCTCGGGGCGTGATCCCAGCGTTATGGGATCGAGCCCCACGTCAGGGTCCTCTGCTGTGAGCCTGCTTCTTCCTCTCCCACTCCCCCTGCTTGTGTTCCCTCTCTTGCTGGCTGTCTCTATCTCTGTCAAATAAATAAATAAAATCTTTAAAAAAAAAAAAAGAAAAGAAAAGAAAAAAGAAACCTTTAAACTTAAGCTGGAGTTAAAAAATAAGCAAACAAACAAGCAAACAACAGAAAGAATTAAGCAGTTCCTCTAAAAGATGGAATTAATTAGAGCTTTCAAAAGACTAATATAAATTGTGCCTAGATCAGAGCTTGCTCTGATGGTGGGTGGGTTGAGTCCTGGGGCCTTTTCAACCCTGGGCTGGTTCTATCTAGTTCCTAATGATACAGTTTTGGAATATAGGTGAGGTTCAGTGGGATGAGGTCCAGAGCCGATGACCAAGAAAGAATTCTTGAGAAGTTCTTGGTGCAAAATGGTGGTTTATAAAAGCATGGGGACATGACCTTGGGCAGGAAGAGTTGCTGCACCGGGGTTGTGAAGGGTGGCTGATTATATACTGTGGGGTTGGGGGAGGTAAGGAAAAGGGAGGTTTCAAAAGGATTTTCATATGTTAAAGAAGACTCACACATTACCAGAGGCCTTGCCATTGTCAAGTTAAGATTGTTTTTCCCTCTAGCAAGGCATTAACATGAAGATAGTTGGGAGCTTCCTGGAGGAATATTCCTTGCTCACCTCAAGTATCTGTCAATAGGCTGCAGATCAAAAGGACATTTAATTGTATCTACATTTCCTTCTGGAAGCTAGGTTATTGATAGAAATGCTTTGTTCTTGTAGATTGCTAAAATATTTGTAAACTGAGGGAGACTCCTGTCTTGCAGTATTATGTTCTCTACACGTTAACTATTGGTTTTCCTTTCCTTAGCTTTAGGGCAGCCAGGACCACATGAGAAAGGTCACATATATCCCACCCGGGGGGGGGGGGGGAGGCAGTGGTTGTGGGGTATCAGCTTCTGCTTTGTCCTCAGCTTGTCTTCTGTTCCCTCATCACTAGTGTGAGCTTCACACCACGTTCAGCTGAAGCCTCTGTGACACACGAGTAGCCTTCTACTCGGCATGTGCTGGAAAGGGGCTGCTGTTCCTGGCCTTTAGTCTCTAGTAGTTCTCAAAGCTACCTGATCACAATTCCTCTTGGGATTAGTCTGTCAAAAACATTTTGGAAATTGTAGCTGAGGATAATTTCTTTTACATTTCTCTATCTTACGTGCGGAAAGGTAGAAATAGGCATACTTCAATATAATATTTTTAACCTCACAACAGAATAACATCACATTATATAATACATACACCATAATATATAATATACATAGTATATATACAAGTTGAGCTTTACAAGAACAATATATCACATAGAAATATCTTTCGTAGGGAAAAAATCAAGTAAAGCATTATCAGTAAAGTTTTTATTTAACAACGACCCACATGGGAAAGCTCCGAAAAAGCATTCTAACTTGTAAAAGAAGGGGAGGGGTGGTTTCTAGGGCTTTAATAGAAAGAAGGGGTCATACAAATTCAACAGAATGGAAGAAATGATTCTTGCTGACTACCAGCCTTTGTTTGGACACTTTGGATTTCATTAAGAGAATGTTCCCCCATGGGGCGCCTGGGTGGCACAGCGGTTAAGCGTCTGCCTTCGGCTCAGGGCGTGATCCTGGTGTTACAGGATGGAGCCCCACATCAGGCTCTTCTGCTATGAGCCTGCTTCTTCCTCTCCCACTCCCCCTGCTTGTGTTCCCTCTCTCGCTGGCTGTCTCTCTCTGTCGAATAAATAAATAATAATAAAAAAAAAATCTTAAGAGAATGTTCCCCCATGTCCAGGGGAACAACTGGAAATGGTAGGGTCATGCCATGGCCAGAGTGGAAAATTCTCACTTTTCTGTGTCTCTTACAATTTATAGGGAGGTTATTCTATTGGGCATTTTGAAGATGAATCAAAAGACTTCAATAAGTAATGTAAAGTGCATACTGATTTTGCCGAAAGTATTCAACTTCATTTAACACTCACTGGATTTTCCAGAAAATAATTTTTTCCTGAGCTTCTTCTTTGAAAACTTCATGGTTTATCATTCATCTAAATTACAGATTTTACAAATTAAATCATCACAAATTGGTAGCTGTTATCGACAAGATCCACACACTGGCAAAAATGTCATTGAGTTTAGAATGAGGAAGAAGAAAACAATACAAAAATATATTTCCCAAGGTTTAAACACAAAATTTGTTTTTCCATTTTTGGTTTTTGTCTAATATACCTTTGTCTTCAAATTAATATGTTAGATTATTAATTATTTTTGGGTGAATAAATGGGCTGGCTTTGTACCATATTACCAGTGAAAAATGTATAATGGACACTTGTTAAAAAATGAGTAAGAATATATTAAGACTATTACGATGGGGGAACAGATTGAACTCATCTCTAAAACAAAAGCAAGTGTTTTTCAGCACTAGGGTGAGCTAGTGAAAAAGTACTGGAGAACATTATGGGGAAGGTTGGTGAATATGATTAAGCAGTCAGTGTTGGCTAATTGGTACTTATTGAAGTTAGCCTCCTACCCTCCCCCAGAGGCTGGCAAATAGGCAAGATACTTTCCTTGACGATTGCATTTCAAAAGGATGGCTCCCAGGTCGTTGAGAAAGACATGTTTGGCTTGTAGAAGATTTACATCTCAAAGGGAAAGAGAATAGGATTTGCAACCGCAAGTTTTCTGAGATAAGGGAGATCAAAGGCTAGTTGGGAAGAAACTTTAGGTTTAGTCAAGCTGAAGGGACATTTAAAGCCGCCTTCTTGGTACTATCAAATCATTAAATATCATCACACAAAATACTGATTGAAATTAACTGGCAAGAAATAGAGAAATGGGAAATAAGCAATACTTTATTTATGTGCAAAGCTTCACTTTTTTAAAATAAAATCTCTACTTTTTGAAAATACCATAGGCATTTAGAAACTCTGGTACAATGCAAGTAATTGGATAAGTAACAAATGCAGAAGATCCAAATAGTGGAGGAATAATATATATTTAGGATAAAGGACTTTTCTGCCCAGCGTCACACCAATGGTAGTTTACTTCCTTTAAAAGGAGAAAAACAAAGTGTCTTATTTCTTAACTACAACTCCCCCGCCCAGTTTCCTGTAATGTAATTGAATTGGGTAAAGCAACTATGTGTAAGTAACATACTTTCATGTAAGGATGTAAGTGTTCAGACATTTTCTAGGGGCGCCTGGGTGGCTCAGTCGTTAAGCGTCTGCCTTCGGCTCAGGTCATGATCCCAGCGTTCTGGGATTGAGCACCGCATCGGGCTCCCTGCTCAGTGGGGAGTCTGCTTCTCCCTCTCCCACTCCCCCTGCTTGTGTTTCTTTCCTCGCTGCCTCTCTCTGTGTCAAATAAATAAATAAAATCTTAAAAAAAAAAAAAAACATTTTCTAATCATCTATAAACATGGTTGTTAAGTAGTTGCTTTGCATGAAGGTTCATAAAGAGTTTGCATGCCTTTGACACTGAGGCATTATCAGTGTAACGAATTCCAAGTTACACTAGTATTCTACTTCATTTTAACTTTTAAATAATGCTATATTAAGCGTGTCTTAGTGGGGTTGCTGTAAGAGAGTAACATAGATTCAGTGGCTTATAAACAACACATACTTATTTCTCATAGTCTGGAAGCTGGGAAGTCCAAGATCAAAGTGCAGGCAGTCAGTGTTTCTGTGAGTTCATGGACAGCTGTCTTCTTGCTGTGTCCTCACAGGGCAGAAGGGACAAGGGAGCTCTCTGGGATCTCTTTTATAAGGACATTAGTTCCATTCATGGGGTCTCCACCCTCATGACCTAACCACCTCCCAAACGCCCCACCCCAGATACCATCGTATTGGGGATTAGATTGGAACATAAGAATTTAGATGAGACGCACTCAGCCTATAGCTTTCTGCCTCTACATCCACAGCTCATATCCTTCTCACATGCAAAATAAATTTATCCCATCTAAATATCCCCCAAATTCTTAACTTGTTCCAGTATCAACTTTAAAGTCTAAGTCCGAAGTCTCACCTTTCTAACTCGAATTTGAACTATAAATTGGTTATATTCCACATTGTTATACCATTTTTTTTCAAATTAGACTTCAGTGAGTGCCATATTACCCTGTAAGAATGTTAATAGAATGAGGGGCAACTGGTGGCTCAGTTGTTTGAGCGGCCAACTCGGTTTTGACTTGGGTCCTGAGATTCAGCCCCACATGGGGCTCTGCACCATGAGGCTGTCTCTTCCTCTCCATCTGCCCCCCCTGCACCCCACCGCCTCTCTCTCTCTCAAATCAATAAATCTTTTTTTGAAAAACGAAAAAAAAGAATGGTAAGAGAATGAAAACATTTGTTAGAAATGATTGCCAGAATTATCATCAAACTCCTTTATGTTTTCCAAGTAAAAAATGTCAGTAACCCGTGTGGGTAATTATTTAAAGTTACAAGCAAGAGAATTCTTCCTGCAAAGTGATACATTGACAAATCTAATCAGGAAATATGGAAAAATATATCAATGATGATATTTCAAATTTAAATTTTGATGAGGACAATCAGATTCAAAGAGATGACACCATGTAACTGAGTAAAGTCATTATAGAAACCACGATTATGTGCAATTCTATAAAGGCAGCTTCATATTACCAACTGACTCTATGTTATCAAAACAAAAAATTGCAGTTGGAAGACTGAGTAAGTGACTGAATGCACTGACATGCTTCTTCTCTGCTGAGTGTTCAAAACAGGAACATTAGCTTTCTGTATTAACTATAGATGCTTAAGCACCTAAAATAGAGATTTTAAGATTGAATTAACATTAAGTAAACATTAAGCTTTTATTAACATAAAAACATAACACTTTGTGATTTGATATGACCATAAAGCCATATATTGGGATCTTGAAAGTTGAGCAATGATGCAAAGAATTTCAGAGCCTAAAATTGCCAGTGAAATAATTCTGTTAAGGACCTATTAAACTCACAGTTGGCCTTTAATAATCAAAAGTTCAACAGGATCCATTTCATATTTATATAACTATTTCAGTTCCATGTGTACAGATGTAGTTATGACAATTTATTTTCCAAAATCTTATTTCTCCAAGAACTATCAGAATTTTGTTTGATGGTTTTGTAAAATTCTAAACACGCTGCTTCATAATTTCATAGCCATCCAGCTGGTTCTCTTGGTCATGTCTGATGCTCCGTGACTGAACAGTGTCTCATCCTGATAACCTTTTTCCATTCCTATGGCCAAAGTAAGCAAATTATCAATTCAAAATGCAAATTACTCAGGCATTTGCTCTTTGAAATCCCATGGAGAAAGAAATCAGATAATAAGTTGTATAAATTCTAGTAATTTGTGGGTGGAGTCTTTTGGGTTTTCCACATAAAGTATCATGTCATCTGCGAAGAGAGAAAGTTTGACTTCTTCTTTGCCAATTTGAATGTCTTTTATTTCTTTCTGTTGTCTGATTGCTAAGGTTAGGACTTCTAGTGCTATGTTGAACAAAAGCGGTGAGAGTGGGCATTCCTGTCATGTTCCTGACCTTAAGGGAAAAGCTCTGTTTTTCCCCATTGAGAATGATATTCGCTGTGGGCTTTCCATAGATGGCTTTTATGATATTGAGGTATGTTCCCTCTATCCCTATATTTTGAAGAGTTTTAATCAGGTTTTGGAATATTGTGTTTTCTTTTCCTTTTGTTTTGAGACATATTTTCATTTGTTGTTTGATTTCTCATTTGGCCCATTTCTTGTGCAGTAGTGTGTTGTTTAATTTTTATGTATTATATACTTAATATTTACATTATAGATTTTTCATTTTGTGTTAATAATCTTTAGTTTTGCACCATTGTAGTTGGAAAAGATACTTGGAAAGATTTCAGTCTTCATAAATAAAAAAAAATCAGATAATAAGTAACTAAGTTGACAAATTTTAAATTAAAAAAAAAACTTTTTCGTCTTTCTGTTTCTTTGAGTTTATTATAGCCACTTAAGAGGAGTTGTGAATATGCACTCTTCCCTTCAGTAGCTTCTTATTTAATATAAATGGATAAAAACAATTGGGTAATAAAATCAAGTCATCTGCTTTATTTTAGGCTCCAACTGAAGTGAGTTTTTGCTAATATATGGTTTGTAAACTCTTCAAAAGTCAATCACACACAGTTTTCAGGCTTTCAATATGTTGTCTTACTGCTCTTTTGCTAAAGAACTGAAGCAAACAGAATTGCCATCTTCCTATCTATTTTTCCAAATTGTCTATTATACCTCACAGTATCATATATTTTCAAGACATTGCTATCAGTCAGGGGTTTCCAGAGAAACAGAACCAATAGCATGTGGCTATATATGGAAAGAGATTTATCATAAAGAATTGGCTCATGTGTTTATGGAGGCTAGCAAATTCAAAACCTGCAATGTGGGTTGGCAGGCTGGAGACACAGGGTGAGCTAATGGTGCAGTTTCTGTCCTAAGGCCAGTGAGTCAGATAAAATCTGAAAGCAGTCTGTTAAAGAATTCAGTCTTGCTCTAGGAGGCTGGTCCTTTTGTTCTATTCAGGCCTTCAACTGATTGGAGGAGGCCCACCCACATTATGAAAAGCAATCTGTTTACTCAAAGTTCACTGATTTAAATGTTAATCTTATCCAAAAATCCCTCCAAATTGACACATAAAATTAATCATCACAATATTTGCTTGTGAATGTATTAATTTAAATGGCCTTTATTTTGTACCTTGCACTATGCTAGATACTGGAATTTTTTAATGTGAATACTATTAATTGTCTGCCTTCTTATTATGCTGTCCCCTGAAAATATCTGGAAAATCTTTCTCTAATTTTTGAAGGTATGGTTTGTGTCAGGACCTGTGAAATGTCTGAGATTTTTGTCTATTTGCAAACAAAAAATTAGACAGAGTATAGGCATATTTGCATGATTTTTGTGAGATCTAATTCTCACAGAATGATAGAAAGGGGGCCAGATGACACTCTAGACACAGTGGATAGCATTACAGAAAACCCCTGAGCATAGAGAATCTAAGTCTCTTAGAATGGGTAGTTAACATGCCTGCCCTTTGCTCTGGAGGGAGATATTATCTTTTCAATTCTGGATAGCAAGCGTGACTACTATTTGATATGGAGGGAAGCGCTGTATCTTCAAATGCTATAACAAACCTGCTCTTTTTTTTTTTTTTCCCCAGGAAGGAGACATTATCTCCTTTTTACAAGACTGTTTGTTATAGAAACATCCTTAAAAAGGTAGTTCAGTTCTGTTTTTTGCTTTGACTTGTAAATAGCATGGAAATTATCACTTCCATTATCATAGCAAGAAAATAGTAAACTAAAAATTCAACAATGCTCTTTTTGGGTTCATGAAAGAATTGATGTCACAGCCCAACCTTGACCCTTAAAACTAGAATATAGAGAATTTCAGCTTAGCAGGAACAAAAACCACCAGCAGGAGCCAGAAACTGGCAGAAAACCCTAAACTGTAATTGATAAACTACTGGCCCCTGAGTGGGGAGATAGTTTGGGAATTAAACATTTCTGGAGGCCCAATCTTTGGTGGGCCCATACACTTTCATGACTTTATCCTCTGAAGCCCTACATATTCTCATGTTAAAAATCAAAGCGAAATCTCTTTATGCAGCAGCAGGTATAGGGGAAAGGTAACATTCTGAAATATAACCAGATACTTTTGTGCACCAGCTCTCAAGAGAAACTATCTGCCTAAAACAGAAGAACAGAAATACCCAACTTCAGCCTGCCCAAGCCTTCTTCTCTCACATAAAAAGAAAAATAAAAGGCAAGAAGCACTTGTGAAATTCACATTACCGGGAATAGACTCCCCTAAAAGACTGAGAATTAATCATAGGATTATAGAGTGCTTCTCCTCCCCTACATTTCACCACCACATTGACAAGGCTTCTGTATAGTAACAGAGGATACAGCTGATAGAACCACAAGGCTCAGACTCTATTTAAGAAAGCGTTTCTAGAGAATCCCAAAGTCAACGAGAGAGACAAAAATAGGAACACTGGGGAAGTTTAAAGCCCCAGACACCTACAGCTACAGCGAAGAGTAAACACAGTATAACTACTACCCAAATAAATATAATCTCTCATAATAAAGGCTTAATTATCTCAGTTCCTGTTACTCAACACGTCATGTCTGTCTTTCAACAACAAAAAAATTACAAAACATAAGACAAGAAAACACGGTTTGAAAGACAAAGCAAGAATTCGAATCAGACTCAGATGACAGATTTTGGAATTATTAGACCAGCAATTTAAAATAACTATGAGGAATATGTTAAGGGTGCTAATGGAAAAAGTGGACAACATGAAAGAATAGATAGGTAATAACAGAGAGACTGACACTTTCAGAAAGAATCGAAGTGAATGCTAGAAATAAAAAATATTGTAACAGAAATTAAAATGCTTTTGATGGGGGCGCCTGGGTGGCACAGCGGTTAAGCATCTGCCTTCAGCTCAGGGCATGATCCCAGCGTTATGGGATCGAGCCCCACATCAGGCTCCTCTGCTGTGAGCCTGCTTCTTCCTCTCCCACTCCCCCTGCTTGTGTTCCCTCTCTCACTGGCTGTCTCTATCTCTGTCAAATAAATAAAATCTTTAAAAAAATAAAAATAAAAATAAAAAAATAAAATGCTTTTGATGGACTTACCAAGTAGTAGAAGAAATACTGAGGCAACAATGGCTGACTATTTTCCAAAACTAAGGACAGACACCAAACCATATATCTATAAAACTCAGTGAAGACCAAAAAGAATAAATATTTAAAAATCTACACATAGGTGTATCATATTAAAACTGCAGAAAAACAATGACAAAGAGAAAATCTGAAAGATAACCAGAAGGAAGACATACTTTACCTGTAGAGAACAGAATATAAGTGACATTCAATTTCTCATCAGAAATGAACAAACAAAAAAAAAGCAAACAACATAATACTTAAGAGGAAGAACATTGGAGGATTGACCTACCAATTTCAAAGCATACTTTATAGCTCTAGTAACCAAGACAGTATGGCACTGTTGAATAGATAAATAGATCAATGGAGCAATGGAACAAAATAAGGGGACAAGAAATAGATTCACAAATACAGTTAACTGAACTTTGACAAAGGAGTAAAGTAATATGGTGGAGAAAAATGATCTTTCGAATGAACTGTGGAAGAGTAATTGGACATCTATATGCAAAAAAAAAAAAAAAGAATCTAAACATAGACCTTATACTCACATAAAATTTACCTCAAAATGTATCATAGACTTAAATATAAAAAAGAAAACTTATAACTTCTGGAAGATAATATAGTAGAAAATTCATGTGAACTTGTTCCTACTAAAAACATGCTCCATGAAAGAAAAAATTGATAAGTTGTACTTCATTAAAATTGATAACTTCTACCGTGCAAATGACATTGTTAAGAAAGTGAAAAGAAAAGCCATGGATGGAGGAAATATTTGTAAAACACATAACTGATAAAGGACTTATATTCAAAATATACTAAGCAATACTTAAAACTCAACCATAAGAATACCAACAATCTAATTAAAAAGTGGGCAAGAGATCTGAACAGATACTTCCCCAGAGAAGATCTGAAGATGGCAAAGAAGCATATAAAGACACTCAACATCGTATGTTACTAGGAGATTTTAAATTAAAACAAAAATGAGATTCTACTATACACCTATTAGAATCACTAAAAAAAAAACAAAACAAAAAACAAAAACCTGACAATAACTGATGCTGTCAAGAATGAAGAGTAGTAGGAGCACTCATTCAATGCTGGTAGGAATGCAGCACTATTGTCACTTTGGAAGACACTTCGGAAGTTTCCGACATAGCTAATCATAGTCTCACCATGTGATCCAGCAATCATTTACCTTGGAATTTATCCAAGCAAGGTGAAAATTTATGTCCACACAAAAAAAAATTGCATAGAAATATTCAGAGCACCTTTATCCATAATTACCCTTCAAACAGTGACTGGATAAACAAATATTTTCATACAATGGAATTTTACTCAACTCTAAAAATAAGTGAGCTATCAAGCCACAAAAGACATGGAAGAACTGTAAATGCATATTACTGGGTGAAAGAAGCCAATCTGAAAAGGTTACTTTTTTTTTTTCTCACAACACTTCTGACATCAAATGTGTGGGTTTTTCTGATCTCAACCAATTCTCTAACTCTGCAGACACCAATTGGGTATCCTATAATTCAATTCGATTCTGACCCTAATAACCTGGAGTTAGCACAAGACTGTTCCCACTTCAGAAGCCGGTTGAAGTCTCAGGTTGCCACCTGTACTTCTAACCAACTGGCTATAAATTCAGGGAGTTCCCACAAATCCCTGTGTATTTGATAATTTGCTAGAATGCCTCACATAACTCAAGAAAACACTTTACTTACTGTTACTGGTTTATTCTAAAGGATGTAACTCAGGAACAGCCAAACTGATCTGCATAGGGCAACGTATAGTAAAAAGGACACAAAACTTCCATGCCCTCTCAGGGAGTGTTACCCTCCCAACACCTCAATATGTTTACCAACCTAGAAGATCTCCAAATCCCATCCTTTAGTTTACCTGGAGGTCCCCTTACAGAAACATTATTGATTAAATAGTTGGTCATTGGTCATTGAACTCAATCTCCCACCCCACTCTCCTCCCTGGAGGTCCAGGGTGGACTAAATATTTCAACTCTTTAATCACATGGTTGGTTCCTCAAGCAATCAGCCCCAATCCTGAAGCTATATAGGCGGCACCAAAAGTTACCCAATTAACATACACTCAGGTAGAGTTGAAGGAGCTTGTTATGAATAACAAAAGAAGCTCCCATAATCCCTATCACTCAGGAAATTCCCAGGTTTTTTAAAGCTCTGTATCAGGAATAGAGCACAAAGACTAAAAGTGTATTTCTTTTTATCATTGCTACATACTGTGTGATCCAAATGCATGACGGTCAGAAAAAGCCAAAAACTACAGAGAAAGAAAAAGATCAGTGGTTCCCAGGGGTTTTGGGGAATGGTGGAAGAATGAAAAAGTAGAACCCAGAGATTTTTATGGCACTGAAACTATTCTGTGTGATACTCCAATGGTGAATACATGACATTATACATTTGCCAAAATCCATAGAATTGTGTAACACAGGGAATGACCTCTAACATAAATTATGGACTTTAGCTAATAATAATGTACCAATATTGGTCCATTATTTTAACAAATTTTCACACTAGTGCATAATGTTAATAGCAGAGGAAACTGTGATGAGGAGGAAGTGGAGGTGTGAGAGAGGTCCAATTTTCTGTAAACCTAAAATGGTTCTAAAAAAATGAAGTCTATTATTTTTTTTAAACTAAGAAAATGAGGGTAGTACAAATATCCTTAAAAAGATAATCCAGGAAAAAGAGTAGTGAGTGCCTCTCTTGCAAGATGCATAAAAACATGAAATTCCTGTGGAGAATTGTGCCTGATCATTTGGGATGACATAGGGCATCCAAAATTTACTTTGCATGTCCCAGGTGAGTATTTAGGTGAGATAAGCAATTATCTTCCAAATTAGCTGAAACTGAGCTTCCCTAAAAGTCCTATGTAAATGCTAATTGTGAGAATTCTGGAATCATGAAATGAATTGGCTTCAAAAACATAAATCTATTAAAAGGCTTCCAAATTTCACACTCCAAATTGCAGGTTGGTGACGGAGCTCCTTTTGACAAGGGCAAACCCGTGTATGGCCTATCTGCGTAGGAACAAGATTTATTCATGAATGCTTTCCAATTCCCCTGAACGTTACTCACTGGGCAGATATTTTAAAAAGAGTAAAAATGGCTGGTATTCTAGGAAGAAGTGATATCTTCAGTTAAGCAACAGTGGAATGTAACATGGTTAAAAAAAAGACTAGATATGGGTGTCGAACATCAAAATTGACTCCTCTTGACGTGTAAGTATATGAAAGCCTCTAACTCGCATTGGCTGTACTTTCATTTCTCTTCTTTCAAGGGTTGTGGCACGTAAATTCCTTCAAGTTCAGTGGTAAAACCACAACTGTCCATCAACCCTCTTTTTCACTTGTTTCTCTTGACAACACCCTGACACAGCACAAAATTTGGGGGCTCGAGCTAGGTAAAGCAAAAACAAAAGCAAAAACAAAAACAAACCAAAAAAACACCTCTCAGACTTTTCTCCATAGTGTTGACATAGTTTTTTTTCCCCTTGCTGCTGCTTGCCAGCCCTCGTCTCTTTCTTTTTATTTGTTCTTGGAGCTCTTTGAGAAGGGAGGAAAATACTTCCATGGAAATGCCAGAAAAGTACTAAAATTTGGCTAACCATGAATCTAGATAGAGACTCATGGACCATGCCAAATTCCCCATGGAGTTAAACAGAAAGCTAAATTGTGGAAGGAGCCGAGATGTCCTTCAACAGATGACTGGATTAAGAAGATGTGGTCCATTTATACAATGGAATATTACTCAGCCATCAGAAAGAATGATTACCCAACATTTGCAGCAACATGGACGGTACTGGAGGAGATTATGCTAAGTGAAATAAGTCAAGCAGAGAAAGACAATTATCATATGGTTTCACTCATTTATGGAACATAAGAAGTAGGAAGATGGGTAGGAGAAGGCAGGGAAGAATGAAGGGGGGGGTAAACAGAAGGGGGAATGAACCATGACAGAGTGTGGACTCTGGGAAACAAACTGAGGGCTTCAGAGGGGAGGGGAGTGGGGGATTGGGATAGACCGGTGATGGGTATTAAGGAAGGCACATACTGCATGGTGCACTGGGTGTTATATGCAAATAATGAATCATGGAACATTGCATCAAAAACTGGGGATGTACTGTATGGTGACTAACATAACATAATAAAAATTATTAAAAAAAAAAAAAAGAAATGCTGGTGAAATCCTGAGAGAAGTTCATGCTGACTGTGGAGGGGAAACCCATAAGATTTCATATAAGAGGGTAATTTTATCTTTATCTGGTTGGATGAATAAGCATTTGTCAGACAGTGGCAATGAGAGGGCACATTTCAGCCAGAGATCACTTTGTTCAAAGGTACGGAGTAAAAAGGGAATAGGGAACT
Source organism: Ursus americanus (assembly GCF_024610735.1). Lineage (NCBI taxonomy): Eukaryota > Metazoa > Chordata > Mammalia > Carnivora > Ursidae > Ursus > Ursus americanus. Next base: position 39,841,316 of record NC_142136.1, read on the forward strand.
GTAAAAAGTTCTTGTGGTGGAAGAAGAGATTTGAGGCAGATCTGGGAAAAAACAAGAATGGAGAGGGAGTCAAGTACAGAGTTGGAAAAGAGCCTTTCCTTCATGCTAAGGAAATGGAACTTCATCCTATAGTGAAAGGTTTTCAAGCAAAGTGCTAAATGAAGGAAAAGATGTTATCAATGTGTTTTATAAAGGGAAAACTAAGTTTGAGAATGCACCTGAAACATAGGAATGCAGACTTTGGAATTCTGGAAAAAGGCCCTGGTGCCCTGACTAAAGGCTTTAGCGGTGAAACTGGAAAGAAGAGTCAGGCTTTGACTTAAATATTTCTGAGTTGAAATCAAAATTACTCCATTTAATCCTCATGACTGCTAAGATATGTCTTTATCTTGTGGGTTTTTTTTTAAGATTTATTTTTTTATTTGAGAGAGAGCAAGCAGACAGGGGGAGGGGTAGAAGGAGAGGGAGAGGGAAAGACTCTCAAGCAGACTCCCTACCGAGCATGGAACCCTACGCAGGGCTGGATCTCATGACCCTGAGATCGCGACCTGAGCTGAAACCAGGAGTTGGTGGCTTAACTGACTGAGCCACCCAGGCATCCCATATGTCTTCATCTTGTAAAAAATGTTTTAACTTTCATCTTAAAGATAAAACTGACCCTGGGAGAGGAATGTAACTGGTGATTTTTGCTGTTACATATAGATTGTTAAGTGTAGGATTTCAAACTAAGTTTTAAACATCAAGTCCAAATTCATTACGCTGGAATTAAAGTAACTAGGAATCACATGGTTTGGCAATGTATTTTTTTTTTTTCTGATTTGCAAATGTACTTTAAGATGATTAAATCATTTCTTTTTAAACATTTACTAATGAAAATAATACACATACAGAAAATTTTCAGTTTCTTCCCTCTCCCTCTTAGAAAGCAAAACAAAGGACTGCTCAGTGATTGCATACAAAAGGAACACATTTGTAAACAACACAGTTTGAGAAATAGAATAACACCCTTCCGCCTTGTCCGCTATTCTAATCATTATACCTTCTTACACCCGACGCCCCCTCCCAGGAAGCCACTATTGTGTTATTTATGGTGAAAACTTTGCTGTTTTTCTTTATACTTTCACCACCTGAAAATGAATCTAGATGTTCCATAACATCATTATGTTGTTTTTTGTTTTAATTTGATGTTCATAAAATGGTACATTTTGTATTCTTTTGTGTTGGTTTTCTTTGCTTAATATTAGGTTTGTGAGGTTCACGCAGCTTTTGATATATTTTTGTACTTCGTACATTTTCATTTTCAGTAGAATGCAGTTGTATGACTATCTCATTATTTATTTATCTGTTCTCCTGGTGGTGCAGGTGTATACTGTTTGCCTTTGAGGTTATTGTAAAACGTATCACCAAAAGTGTCGATGCACAGGTAATGTATTCGTGTAGAGGATATGCCTGGGAGTGGAATTAATTGCTCATAGTGTGCATATATTCAATTTTGCTAGATAATGCTAAAGCACTTTGCAGAGTGATTACACTGATTTCTACTATTACCAGCAATGCAAAGAGGTCCAGTTGCTCCCCATCCTTGATAGCAGTTGAGGGTCTCAGTGTTTTCCATCTGAGCTATTTTGATGAAAGAGTCATCTAGTTGTTCTAATTTACATTTTCCACACTACTAGTGAGAATGAATGAAGTTTTATATAAAGGGACCATACTATACAGACATCTCTCTCTCTCTTTTTTTTTTTTTTTGGTAAAGTGCCTTTTTAGATTCCTTGCTTATTTTTTTATTCAGTTGTCTTTTTCTTATTGGTTTCGTAAAAGTTTAGTGTCTGGATACCAGCTTTTGTCAGCAACATGTGTTAAAGTATCTACTCTCACACTGTTGCTTGAATTTTCACTTGATTTTTAAAAAATATTTTATTTATTTATTTGACAGAGAGAGAGTGGGGCAAGGGACAGAGGGAGAGGGAAAGAATCTCAAGACTCCCTGCTGAGCATGGAGCCTGACCTGGGGCTCTAGGGCTCTATCTCTCCACCCTGAGATCATGACCTGAGCCAGAACCAAGAGTCAGCACTCAACCCACTGAGCCACCCAGGGGCCCCTTCACCTGATTATTTTTTATAATCAGAACTGCCAACTAGAATATCACCAAATTTATTATCATTTTATGTGTTATTATTTGATTATCACTGATTAGATACTATTTTAGACTTCCTAATTTAAGTGCACTAAAATTTTTCTCCTGTATGATTATCTAAAATCTTTAATATTACAGTTTCTGGTATACATCTAAATTCCACCAAAACTTAGTTATTTTCTTCAATATAGAATGAGGTAGCTTTTTTTGTTTTTTGTTTTTAACTTACAATATGGATAACCAGTTGACTTGGTATAACTTAGTGAGAAGTCTACAGTTTCCTTACTGATTTGTAGGGTTTGTTTTTTACGGATCAGATGTCTACATATGAGGGATGATATTTCTGAACTCCTTTGTCACAGATCTGTTTCCTTATCCTTGCACCTATAATATACTGATCAGTTAATTGTTTAACTTTATAAGGCTCAATATCTAGCAGAAAGTCCTCCTCACTATATTTTTTTTCATGATTACCTTGTTCTCTTTATTACTTGCATTTTTCCATATTTTTAGAACATCTTCTAATGTTCTACAAAGAATCTACCAACATTTTGGGGCACCTGGATGGCTCAGTCTTTAAGCATCTGTGTTCAGCTCAGGGTGTGATCCTGGAGTCCTGGGATCGAGCCTCACATCTCTCCCTCTGCCCCTCCCCCCTCTAAAAAAATATTTTGCATCTATACTTATGAAAATCATTGATTAGAATCTTCTTTGCAAATAAAGGCATTTGGTGTTACAAATTTCTCCCTACACACTAATTCAGCAGCATACCATAAATTTTTATGTGTTGTTTTTCATTTTCATTCAACTCAAAACATTTTTCTAACTTCTTGTTTTGTGTCTTTCACTCATGGGTTATTTAAAAGTGTGTTATTTCTATCATTTTCAGGATTTTTGAGTGATACTTCAGTCATCGTTTTTTAACTCAATTGCATTGTGGCAAGAGAGCATACTTTGTAAGACTTAAATCTAGTACATTGAGAATTGTATTGTGGCCAGAATGTTGATTATCTTGCTATATTCTGCTGTTGTTTGCTGGGTAAACTATTCTATAAATGTAAATTAAGACAATCGGTTGATAGTGTTTTTGAAATTCATGTTTACTGATTTTCTGTCTACCTCTATTAATTATTGAGAAAGGACATTGAATTAATTGTAATTGTGAATTTGTCCATTTCTCCTTGAAACTATGCATTTCACTTTATGATCTTTCTCGGCTATTATATATGTATTTTGAATTGTTATGTGTTCTTGATGAATTGACTCCCTTCGACTTATATGGACTTCTTTATCTTCAGTGATATTCTTCCCTCTGAAATCTAATTTTCCTAATATTAATACAGCTATCCCAGCTTTTTAGTGCAAGTATAAAATATTTTTCCTATTCTTTTTTACCTTAATCCGTTTGAGTCTTTTTATTTAAGGTTTGTTTCTTATGAGAAGCATTCAATTTGGTCTTGATTTTACCCAATATGATAATATCTTTCTTTTAGTTGGGGTATTTAGACTATTTAAATGTAATGTGATTAGTGATGTGGTTAGATTTTAATCTATCAGCTTGCTATATAGTTTTATTTGTCCATCTGTTCTTTGTTCCCTTTTTCCTCTTTTTATGCTTTCCTCTGGATTGCATATTTATTTTTTTATGACTCCATTTGATCTCTTCAGTTGGATTATTGGGTAATAAGTGTGGATAGTTGCTTCAGAGTTTGTTACACCCTTAACTTACCACAGTCTCCTTTAAAGAGATATTATAACACATTATGCATAAAAAAATCATACAGTAGTACCTGTTTATTTCTCCCATCCCAGCTTCTGTGTTTTTGTAGCCATATATTTTACTTCTACAGTTGTCATAATCTCCATACTACATTCTTACTTTTGTTTATGTAGTCAAGATCTTGTAAGGGGATTTAAATAATAAGTAAAACATATTATGTCTTTACTAGGTAGTTACTATTTTCTGTGTTTCTTATTCCTACGTGTAGATCCTTATTCCTACCATTTTTTTTTTCATGCCTGAAGTACTTCTTACAGTATTTTTTGGAATGTAGGTATGCTGTTTATAAAGTATTTCTGCTTTTGTGGGTCTTAAAAGTTCTTATTTCACTTGTCTTTTTAAAAGATCTTTTTTTCTGCTTATAGAACCCAAAGTTGACAGTTTTTTGCTTTTAGTACTTTAAAGGTGTTGTTCCACAGTTTTTTGTTTATTGTTTTGAATACTTACTTATTTTGTTCCATTGTACAAAATCTATCATCTTCTTCTGACTGCTTTTAAGATTTTCTTTTTACTACCAATTTTGAGAAATATGATTATGATATGTCTTGCTGAAGTTTTCTTCATGTTTGTGGATCTTGAGTTTCACTGAATTTTTTATATTTGTGAATTTATTTTTTTATCATGTTTCGAAACTTTTGGCAATTATTTTTTTTAATGTTTTTCTGTAACTCCTCTCTTTTCCTTTGATGACTCAAAATATTCATAATAGACTTCTTGAAGTTATCACTCACTGATGGTCTGGCTTTTTTTTTCTTTAATTGTCTTTTTCTTCTGTGTTTCACTTTGGATTGTTCGTATTTCTCTGTGTTCGATACTAAAGTTTATCAAGTTTTTTTCTTCAATGTCTCTTCTAATTACAATATGTTTCAGTGTGGTTTTTCGTTTCACATAGTGTAGTTTTATTTCTAGAAATTATATTTTTGTCTTTTTTTAGCTTTCACTTACATATTTGGTCAAAGATAATTCAGTTATAAGAACTATTCTAAGTAGCTTATTTGCTGATTTTAATATATGTATCATATCTGGGTCAGTTTCAGTGGATTGATTCCTCTCATTATGTGGAGTATTTGCCTGGTTCCTATATGCCTACTAGTTTTTAACTGGATGCCAGACATTGTGATTTTACCCTATTGGGGGCTGGATATTTTTTTTTTTTTTGAAGATTTATTTAATTTATTTTTAGAGAGAGAGAGAGACAGAGCTGGGGGCAGGGACAGAAGGAGAGGGAGAGAGAATCTCAGACAGAATTCGTGCTGAGCATAGAGCCCAATGTCGGGTTCCACCTCACAACCCTGAGATCATGACCTGAACAGAAATCAAGAGTCGTCGCTTAACCAACTAAGCCATTCCAGTGCTCTTGGGGCTGGATATTTTTAATTCCTATAAATATTGTTGATCATTTTTTTGGTACATGGTTAACTTACTTGGAAACACTTTGATTCTCTTCGGTCTTGCTTTTAAGCTTCATTAAGTGGAGCCAAAACGAGTGCTTATGTTAGGGATAGTTATTCCCTACCACTTGTAGAAGAATCTCCTGTCTATTCTGACCAGTGCTCCATGAATAATATTTTCTAGTTGGGAATAGGCACTTTTCCTGGCTCCGTGTGAACTACAGGCATTTTCCTTTCTCAACTTTGTAGGTGACTTCTTCCCTAGCTCTGTGTAGTTTCCTCATACACAAGTGTTAATCAGTGTTCACAGGTGGGATGCTTTCTATGGCTCTTCAGAGTTCTCTCTCTGACCTTGTTCTGCAAAGTCCAGCTTCCTTGGTTTCACTATCTTCTCACTTCCATCAGCCCAGAACTCTATCAAGGCCATAATTTAAGGCCATTGTTGAGTTCATTTCTTGTTTTCAGTCTCTCAGAAATCACTGTCCTTTAGTGCTGTCTGGTGTCTTGAAAATCATTTTGATATTTTTCTTTTTCTCTTCTTTTCTCTTCTCTCTGTTCTTTTCTTTTCTTTTCTTTTTCTCTTGGTTGTTCCAGGATAAATCAATTCTCTATGACACCGTTTTGTTTGGAAGCAGAAATTTTCTGCTTATTTTATTTTTGAATTCTATAATTTCCATGTGTTGTTTTTTTTTTTTGCCATTATCTCCAGTTCTCCTCCAAAATTCTCAATTTTTCTTTGACTTCTTTGATCATTGGAAACATAATTTGAAATTTGTGAGGTTTGTTTAATTTGATACTTTGATTCATTGTGGGTCTCCTTTTATAGCTCTTTCTTTTTGTTACCTTCTGCTTTTCATTCATATTTAGTTGTCTCCTTATATGCATGGCTATTTCTAATTGTGTGCCAGATGTTTTATTTACGGAATTATTTGTAGAAATTTGGAGGGGGAGCTAAAATCATGTTATCTTGCCCCAGAGAGGAAGTATAGCTACTCGTGGCACACATCTTCTTTTATGAAAAGCATTGTTATTTCCTAGGAATTACGGATTTCATATATATGACAGTATTGGTAGTTGAGTGGATTGCCAATATCTTTCACAGCAGTCACAGAAAAAAATTCTCTATAATTTGTCTGTCATGATACCATCTCTGAACCAGTCATTGTGGTTTGGCAAATATTTGCTCTAATTCGCCAACATTGACTCACATATCTGAGCCCGGATACAAAGAATATTCACCAAATCTTTGACTAAAAGTATGGAGGTGAGATATCCTGAGAAAAATTGTAGTACACCAGGAAAGGATAACATGAATACTAGATATGAAAACAAAAGATGTTGACTGATATGGATCATTCTCATGACTTACTGATTTATTGTATAGAATTCATGGTCTATAATTTTGGCTTCTTTTCAAACCAAATTCCTTGCTATTCTCTTACTTACACCTCATGCCTTTTTCATAGGGCAAGATTTATCTTTCCCTTCACAAGCTGTGATGTTTCATATCCACTTGACTTTGTATCTTCTCTCCCCTCTACCTCAGATATTCTCTTGCTTTTCTGTCTGAAAAGCCCATATATATCCTTCAAATGTCTTCTCAAACATGCCTTTGTGATGTCTCAATTCACTCTGTAAAAGAGTTCAGGAACATGCTCCAAGATCCTCATATTGTATCACTTATATGTAATTGAGTTGCTTGCTTCTCTTCCTACTCAATTTTATCTTTTTGACTACAAAGTGTTATGTACTTTTTTCTTCCAAATTTATGATGAATGTCAAGAGCATTGTTGATTGAATAAATAAATGTTGAATGTCCTGGCTGAAGGATGTGGAAACAGTTGACTTAAATGTTGTCAAAATATAACCTAAAAATATGTTTTAAAAATTATCTTTCTGATAAAAATCATTCTTAAGAACATGAAAATTAAAGGAAGAAGAGAATTGACAACACAGGAGCTGCAAAAGGTTATTTTTCAACTCACTCATGTGGGTGGTCAGGAAAAGCTTATTTTGAAGAAGAGGAAAGTAAGAAGTGAATATGGAAATTGATGTGAGTATGTGAGATTATATGGTTCTAGAGAGAAAGAATGAGAAAGTCAGAACGTAACTCCTGATTTCCTGGTGAGATCTGGCTGTTCTTCCCTAGGGTCTATAAGATACCTTGTTGACTTATAGTAAAACTCTTTTTTTCTCAAATATATTGACTGACTTTATATTCCTTGAAACCAAAAGAGCATTAATTTAGACCATATATGGTGTGTTCCTTCTTTCTAACTAGGCTCAGCTTACTTGTGTTTGCATTTCATTCACACTTCCCCTAGGCTTTGAGTAAGGCTTTTAAGTAAAAACAATACGAATTTTAATCTTACATTCTTATTTCAAGAAATGTTATAATAATCATTGAGCACTTTTTAAATATATCTGAGAAGTAGGTAGGAAGTTCTTCCTAATAGGATAAGGTAGGCAACTTTGAGTGTCTTAATGTGAAAACAACTGAATTACTTCTTGATTTGGACACAGTCCTAATGTTATTCTGGTAAAGTTCAAACGAAGTGTATTTTATGAATAATTTTCTCATTTGCAGTCTTTTTACCCTGATCAGTGTTCTCAGAATGTGGTGCACAAATCAGTTGGATCAGGACCACATTATAGGATGGAATTACAAAATGCAAGTCTTTTGTCTGCTCATACTTGCTGGATCAGAAGCCTTGAATGTGGGATCAAGAGTGCCCTTCTAACAAGTGCTACAGGTGGTTATCATACAGTGTAGAGTATATAGATATACTCTATACTATATATTTTCAATATAGAGTAAGTCTATGGACCTTATGTTAAAATCTAACTTAGGATGTTCATTTCAAATATTCATTTCTTTATTTTCTTTAAAGAACAGGTCACTATGTTTGTTTTTTTTTAAACATTTTTTCTGGTAAAAAGTGTTTTAGAAAGTAATAATATCAGTGTTATAATACCATCAAAATAGAAATGTATTTCTGAGAAAGGAGATATATGTGTTTTCTTCAAAACTACCTTTATGTTCAGCACAAATTTTGTGCAAATGCATTGCTCCCTGTTTTTCTGCAGAGGTGTTAGAGCTGTGTCCTTAATATTCAGAATGGGTTCCTTATAACTATTTATTTAGGTGTGTTCCTCTGTTCAGCTGGCTTCCAGTTTGCATCAGAATCACATGGACTTCTTTATAAGAATACTTGTTTTGTTGAGTCTCATGAATAAAAAGCTTTTTGGATTTGATATGTTGGATTTTTTAAAATATAACTTACATAGGTTATGCTTACATATGCTACAGTTTGGGAATCTCTAATCTGAAGCATATAACTACAAAATATTTTACTACTTTAAAATTTGTGTGTTACCATTTCCCAATTATAATTCCTAATATATATTTTATTAATTTCATCTGAGTACAAGTTGAATTGTTGGAACAGCATTCATTTGAAGGAATTAAATCAATATGTTCTAAAGATGGTCAAACCAAAATAAATGAATTTAATAAGACACAACACAGCATATAACTTCATTGGAGGGAATTGTTAGACTTAAATAGGTCCTATAAAGTTTTATCAAATAAGAAGTACCCTTCAATGCACTTGACCTTTAATAACCAAAGTCTTCTTAAATCCAGTAAAACTACTAGAGGCGGTTTTATTTTCTTTAACAAAGGAAAATGTCCATTTTATTCCAAGCAAATAAAACTGAACAAATTTCAAAACCATTGTATGCCACAAACACTCTTAACTATACGGAAATAATACTGCAATGAATTTTCAAAAGAGTAGGGACAATTTCCACACTTTGCAGCAGGTGAATGAGAAATAGTTATATTAGCAGTGTCCCAGACTTGAAACACAGCTCATTATACACACCTGCCAACAGCTACATTAAACATTTAATAACAGTAGGATACACCTTACCCTCACAAGTGATAAATGAGGACATTTTAGCATTTTCCTTTTTCTGTGGTGATTTTTGTCTTACTCGCTAAAAAAGAAGAAAAAAATCTGAAGTTGCTACATTTTTAATCTTCAAATCAGCAGTTGGTGAGGACAGAAATATTCTTTTCACCCTTTCAAAGATACATATTTCTAAATTAAGTGATTACATATACACAATTTTCATTTTACGTTTGTCTTTGGTCTTAAAGACACCTTATCGTGATGATTTTTAATGGGAAATTTAGAAGTCTTCTTTTTTAAAGAAAAGACATATTTTTATTCCTGAGGCAATGTCTAAAATGTTAGAGCATTAAGTAAAAAAAAAAAAAATATATATATATATATATATGGATATGAGCCAAATTCTAAATATCCCCTTCCCCTTCCAATCCAATAAATACAATGCAAAATGTAACAATTGGATGTTAATAATAACTCTCCTTTTTTGGGTGCAATTCATATGCACCTCACACTTTGACACATTATTCATTGCCCTGAAAGGGAAACAGAAAAGAGCAAGCAAGCCAAATAGAGAAGGGCCAAGGAATCACTTCTCTGGCAAGAGAAAACACAAAAAAGTGTGTAGAAGAGATACCTCAGCCTCCTCATATTTCTTTTCATTGTCTAATGGCTCTGTTGTAGTAGAAGGGAATGCTAAGAACCAAGTGCTGAATTTTAATAAGAACTACGTGGCTATACATACTTAAATCCTTCAGCTCAATGGTAAAGAACACACAGCGTTCTCATTCTAGTGTCGAAAAATAATTTTAGTTTTCATGAATTCAAGACAGATTTGTTCTGAAATGTACAATTATAGATGATTTCTCTCATCCCACTCATATGTAAGAATTGAATATGATTCTGAGTTCTCTATTAAGAATAATTTATTTTCTTTTTCTCGAACTAGTTGCTTATAGACAATTATTCTCTCTTTATCCATCTAAAGAATTGTGAACCAAGGTTTTAATACCTCTCATGGAATTTGGTAGGCTATTTTCTAGGATAAGGAAGTATAATGGTCACATATTTTTGGTGGCAAATACAATATTATTCCCTTTTTTCTTTAGCCACAGATGCTGTCTGCTTTGAAAGAACCCAGACCTCCTTTTGTGATATTAAAATGACTTTACATTCTAGTAGTCTATAGATAGAACAGAGATCTCTTTTCAACTTCTTACCACCCTCAAATACTCTTAAGTGAGTCCTATAGTCTCTCTGAGTCTATGACCAATGAATCACATAGTACAGAGGTCAGACTATAGCTTATGGGCCAAATCTTGTTGGTAAATAAAATTTCTTGTAAATGAAATTTTTTAGAACACAGCCACACCCATTTGCTTGTGTACTCTTTATGAATGCTTTAGCTCTACAAACAGCAGATTTGAGTAGTTGTGAGGACACCATCTGACTTGAAAAAAAGGCTAAAATATCTGTTACTTGACTTTTTATTGAGGTATAATCGACATACAACATCACACTATTTTCAGGTGCACAGCAATTATTTGATATTTGTATATATTATGATGTGATCTTCACAGCAAGTCTGGTTAACGCCCTTCACCACACATAGTTACAAAATTATTTTTCTCGTGATGCTGTCTTTTAAGATTTGTTCCCTTAGAAACTGTCAATTATGCAATACAGTATTATTAACTCTAGTTGTCATGCTTACATCACGTCCCCATGACATTTATTGTATAGCAGGAAGTTTGTACCTTTCCTATCTGACTCTTTAGAGAAAAAGTTTCTCAATCTCTGACATAGGTTTTCTGCCAGTAACATGATATTTCTATAGTCACATCATAGTACTCAGGTATAGTTCTCTAAAACATATAAACATATGTGAATAAATTTGAGATTATTGGATTATTAAGTCAGAAGAACTTAACGTTTTAAAAAAAATTCTTTCTTCTGTTAATATGAAAATGTGTATGGGGCATCTGGGTGGCTCAGTTGGTTAAGTGTCTGCCTTTGGCTCAGCTATGATTCCACGGTCTCGGGACAGAGCCCCACATTGGGGTCACTGCTCAGCCGGGAGTCTGCTTCTCCTTCCCCTTCTCCCCTCCCCCCAGCTCATGATCTTTCTCTTGCTCTGCTGTCTCTCAAATAAATAAATAAAATCTTTAAAAGATATGAAAATGTGTATTTGCAGGAAAGTCACAACTTGTTAACTTGTTATCTCACTTGACTTTATTAAAGCTTTGGAAACATTTGTATGTAGGAAACACTTCATGGAAATCTAACATATAAAAATGGAGCTTTTCTTATTGAAGTAGAGGTGGGATCCTCCATTCAGACCACTTGGCTTCTCATTCACCCTTTTGTAACTCTTGAGCGGACGCTGAAAACAAACATGCAACTCACTGCCTATTCTGTCCTCTAGTTACACATCCCACACACAGCTCAAAATCTACAAGCAAGTTATTTCCTCAATGGTATCTCCCCTTCATTAACCCCCTAATTCTGTAAGTAGCATAATAAACCACCATAATACTGCTTACACCATAACACTGTTGTCATCCTTGACTCCTGCCTGCCTTATTTCCTACATTAAATTTGGCATAAAAATGCCCTGTCAATTATAGATCTTTAAATTTCTTCGGTAGTATCTTTTTGTCTATTTCTCCTAACAAGGCCCTGGATAGGCCTTCATCATCTTATATCTGAGTTTCAGCAAAAACTTCATAAATGGTCCTTTTACTTACAGTCATTTTTCTTCAATTTGTAAATGATGTAAAATTTGATCTTTTAAAATGAAGACGATCATGTCACAATTTAATGTAAATTAGTTCAGTGGGTACACCTTGCCTTCAAAACAAAATTCAAACACCTTAAGATCATATATCAAGTCCTTCAGTATCTAGCTTTTACATTGTTCTTTATCCTTATTTCATGTCAGGCCTTTCTTTCCAGAATTAAGCTCATTTTATTTTATTTTATTTTATTTTGTTATTTATTTTTATTATTATTTTTTATTATG